>NW_013668051.1:125139-132632 GCF_000517525.1 Limulus polyphemus | reverse complement strand
CACACAGAGACCCTCCAGTTGCTATTCTCCACTCCACACAGAGACCCTCCAGTTACCATTCTCCACTCCACACAGAGACCCTCCAGTTACCATTCTCCACTCCACACAGAGACCCTCCAGTTACCATTCTCCACTCCTCACAGAGACCCTCCAGTTACCATTCTCCACTCCTCACAGAGACCCTCCAGTTACCATTCTCCACTCCTCACAGAGACCCTCCAGTTACCATTCTCCACTCCTCTAAGTTGTTAATTATATCTTTCTTTTTATTGCAGATGCCACATCCACCTTATTTCCATATATCTATGTTATGGTGATGATGAAACTTGCTATGTATCTGGTGTTGTATTGCATGGAATACCTCTTTCTTTTCTAAAATACATATTGAATGGGGGATGACAGTGTTCAATCTGTCCGTTCTTTCTCAGTGTGCACTGTTGAGATGTGTTTTACGTAAGACTGTTTCAGCAGAATATAAACATTTTACCTTCCAGGCCATGGCTCAGAAACAAAATTAAAAATACACCACTAGGTGTGATCCTGCTTTCTCACCTGGTTAGCTCTTGCTGTCTCTATTCATAGAAACCTATAGCAGTCTTTCAGTGTGGGAACTTGTGTAGGTGTAATGATTCCAGTTCATTCCAAGCACTTTCGAGTGTCCCCCCCCAATACATATTTGTCCCTCAAATTTTCTTCTAGTACAATAAGGGGAGAAAAATTGCTTTCCTGTCACAAGCTGCTGGTATGGTCAGTATCGAGAGTTCCTCGTCAGTTCAATGTAATCTGACTGGCTTGAGACCAAGTGGATGCATCTCTCGGTCAGAAGTCGGTCTTGGACATTTACCTGGAAGTGCACTGTAGACCACCTCTCTGTGCTATGATCCAAAAACATTCCTGGTGGTATTGTTAGCAGGATGAGTCTTGTGTTCTCCTTGGGATGCTGGTCTGGGATTTTTCTGATAAGTATTCCATGTAATTAATTCTCCAGCTGTAGTATATACCAATGCTCTCCCTACTGCCTGATTTATAATGGCCAGTTGAACAGTCTTACATTTTGTCTGCCTATGCGACACTTCAGCACCACACAGAAAGTTTTTGTGAGAGTCCCTTTTGTTTTAACACCTTTTTTAGGTGAAGTCTTTCCACATGAGAATGTGTAATTTTAGCTCTTAGATCTGTGAAGAGGTTAGTAGCATTTTTGAAATCAATATTTTCCTTACCTTAAGATGTATTTTAGATAAACACTCACCACAGAATGTCCCACCATTCTTCCCCACTTATGGTGTGTATAGATTGCCTTGTATAAAATGGACTTTTGTTGAAAAGCTAATGCTCGTGAAGGATGTGTTGTTTTCTGTTGATGGAGGACTTCATCATAGACTAGCACAGTCCATGTTAATATGTATATGGACGAAAGTTTCATTCAAGGCTTGTAGCATGCTCAAAAATCTTCTTGGTAGTGGTGCATGGTAATAGCTCTTAGTTTTGTAGAAAGGTGAGTATCTATCTGAAATAATTTTCAGGTAAGTAAAATGTTAGCATGAATAGGTATAAAATTCATTTATTAATCCTGATATTATTTATTGTTCATTTTTAAAGGATTCAATCTACTTCTAAAATAGTTAACTTCTGTTTTTGATACCGTGTAAATTGTTCAGTGTGTTATATTTATCTATTTCTAAAATAGTTAACTCTTCTGTTAAAAATATAACACACAGAACAATTTACACAGACTATCAAAAACAGAAGGTGTGTTATATTTATCTACTTCTAAAATAGTTAACTCTTCTGTTTTTGATACTGTGTAAATTGTTCTATGTGTTATATTTATCTACTTCTAAATTAGTTAACTTCTGTTTTTGATACTGTGTAAATTGTTCTGTGTGTTATATTTATCTATTTCTAAAATAGTTAATGAACAATTTACACAGTATCAAAAACAGAAGAATTAACTAATTTAGAAGTAGATAAATATAACACACAGTATCAAAAACAGAAGTTAAGTATTTTACAAGTAGATAAGTATAACACACAGAACAATTTACACAGTCTATCAAAAACAGAAGAGTTAACTATTTTAGTAGATAAATATAACACACAGAACAATTTACACAGTCTATCAAAAACAGAAGTTAACTAATTTAGAAATACTTAATTTTAAGATGTACTATTTTGTTCTGTCACTTTATTGGTATAAGTTTAGTTTTGTGAAGTTGAGTACTTGTTCTGAATAAAATATTTATAATGATTGTTAGAGATTACTCTCTGAAAGTGAAAACTTTAAAGAGGAATACATTTCACTTTATATCTATATTTTTTATTTTGTCTCAAAAACATTTTTACAGATTGTCTTTATGAGGGATTTCTTCTTTTTCTGTTAGTTTCTCCGTAGTTTTAGAAAATATATAAAAGATAAATTTATGACGTATCATGTTAAAAAGTATATTTTTATTACATGCTAGATATCTTTTCTTTCTAGGGAAACACTTTGGTCCGTTCTGACAGGAAAAGTTACTGATAACACCCCTGCTGTTATCCTGCATGATGTACGGGAGATAGAGACGTGGATATTAAGACTACTTTCCTCTCCAGTGCCTGTCCCTTCTAAAACTAGAGTAGAAGTACGTAGATTTGATCATATGTGAAGTGGAACATGTACATATACGTAGCTCTCTGTACATGTATGTTTTTATGCATACAGAACTTATTCTTCAAAACAGGACTTGTGTATGTACATGAGTATACAATAGAATGTTTATACTTACTAACATACATGTACACATACACATAAAATGTAAGACTTTTACATCATTGATAAGCTCGGTCCTTATCAGAGATATTGGGATTTATTTTTTTAAGATTATCAAATTCTCCTTACGTTTTGACTCATTGACCTGAAAGTGCTAATTTTTTTCTGTATACATTACATTAGAAGTAAGTTATTAAAAGTTATAACATTTAATATACTTATTCTTCTTAATCAGCTATGTGCCTTTCATTTCTCATTAGTGAAACCCCTTCCAATAAATAAACACTGTTTCAGTTAAAATCCTACATCATCTAATTTAGTATTTACATTAAAAATGTTACAGGTCATTTATCCATATATGTTAACATTTTTGAAAGTTTTACTTACAGATTTTGATATTATGTTAATTATCATTTGGCAAACAAACTTGTATGTCTTTGTCACGCTAAGTTTAAGAATATAGTCGTGCCCTATTTCCTTTAAGGCTTTCTTGATTACTTGTTTTAAAGGAACATGTAATAGAAAAATATTCCCAAATAATTTGTGTTGGCTATCTGTGTGAGGTATTTTCTGATTTTATACATGTGTTGCCCAGTTTTTTATGTCAGTTTCTGTAAAAGATACAAGGTCAGTCTTAGACCACATATTTTGACAAAATGTTCAGAAACCCTCCACAGTATGTGAAAATTGACTTATGAGATGACACGTAGGGAAACTAAAGGTACAAAAATCCAGAGGCATTTTCACGGTGTGGGGGCAGATCCACACTAATGAGCTCCACCCTCAATGCCCACACCCCATTTGAGATACTTCAATTCTTCCCTCATTGTGAACTCAACAGTTTGTTTTTATTAGATGTAACCTTGGGGATAGGCACGGCATTTTGAAGAGTTTTTCACTGATCTTTGTAAGAATGGAAAAACTTGCATAGGAGATAATTTAGGTTAGGCTCCATAACTATAACCATTATGGTGCAACGACCTTAAGGCTATGGCTATGAAAGAGAACTTTCTGATTCCAAAAGTCATCACATAGCTCCTCATATCCATAACAGTAAAATAGACAAAGATTAGAAGTTGATGTAAGACTCTCCAGCAAGAACTTTAGAGGCATCTAGCCATAACTCAAACTTAGCAGTTGTTTTTATGAGGAAAATAGCCAAAGAAACTGGAATTGCAGCAGTCCGATTAATCCTTATACCTGTCAAGTCTCTGGATCAGCTCCGGTAAATTTTTGTGCCTTTACTCCTTACGTGTAGTCTTGGAAGTAAATGTCCACATACAGTGGAGGGTTTCTGGAAAGTTTTTCAAGCTTTGTTGTCTAAGATTGCCCTTGTCATCTTTCACAGAAGTTTGTTACAATGTAAATTGTTGGACAACATCGTAACCATCAGGTGAGCATGATCAAAATGGAGGAAGTTATTCCAAGTTGAAGTTAAAACTTATTTCTGTATTGAAAAAAACAATCGACATAGTGTAATGTTGGCTGTATTTTCAAAGGTGGAAGTCCTACCAAGGGACGTGCAGCCACCCTTGACCTTTGCCCTGCCAGACCACACACGTTTCTCCTTGATAGATTTTCCACTTCACTTGCCTTTGGAACTTTTAGGGATTGACACATGTATGCAAGTTTTAGTATGTATCATTTTAGAAAACAAGGTATGTCAACCTAGGCAGTTGAACATTATGTAATAAAACTTGGTCAAATAAAGGTGTTATTTTATGTAATTGAAACTTCTAAGTAAAAGATTTATTATGAAAGATTAACTTGCTCTTTGTGCATATTTTAGTATTAAATATGTAAAGTAAAAATAATGTATTAATCTCATATTTATTCCAAGTTCCTAGAGTAACTAATGGAATCAAAATCATGTAAGTGATTCTCAATATCAACATACTTATTCTGTAAACGGAATAAATATGAGATTAATACATGTTTACAGAATAAGTATGTTGATATTGAGAATCACTTGCATGATTTTGATTCCATTAGTTACTCTAGGAACTTTTTAATAACTGGTTTTAAGTATTGCATTTTAAAATACTCGTTTATAGATGAAGACAGAATGTGCATTGAACATGTAATGTTATCTATATATCTGTTTAGTTTCTAGAACAAATATCGTGCTTTCATCATAAGATTCATTTCTTTTTTAACAGTTCTATTTATTTTTTACAGTTGTAGTGGTAATTGAGAAGATTATTTAGTCTTAATTGAGGCTCTTGAATATTATCTGTGTTGCATAATTACAAATGTTTATTTTACTTGCTACCAATGTCCGATGAATTTCATAAAATCATTTCTCTTTGTGTAAACTACTCCTCATCTTTGTGATAAATGTGTATCAGATTACAGCTTGTATATACTTACTTCCCTCTCTCTCTCTATATATATATATATATATATATGTATAGCAAGTAATTGCTGTAAAATGTTGTTCCCTCCTTCACAGTTGGTGCTACAGTCTCGGGATTACAATGCCTTGTCAATGAGTGTGATGGCATTCGTCACCATGATATATCCTCTAGAATATATGTTTCCCGTCATTCCACTTTTGCCTACGTGTATGAGTGCTGCTGAACAGGTAAAATATCATTCATCAGGTAAATTTGTGCCTACCTGTAATAATTAATAGACTAATGTGTATGTATATGTGGAAAACTTTGTAAACTTCATTAAACTATGCAAAAATTAAATTAGGAGTATGGAAGTACTGATGAAGGGATGGGTGGGGGAAGATAGTACTATGTATTAGCAAGGGAAAGGATCTGTCAACTCTCAGTTCTAACTCGTTAAGATTTTGTGTGGGAAGTTCTTCATTTGTTTAGAGATTACTGGTACCATCACCTTGTTGAGTTTTAATACTTGACCCAAATACTTAGGTTTTCAAAGCTTTGCTAGATTTGATTAGTCTTACTAGATATGTCAGTCAGTTCAAAGTGGCTTTTGTACTAGAAGTGTTTGTTGGGTATCACGTGTTGTGGAATAGGTTTAACCCACTTAGGTTAACCTAGCAGTCATTGAGATGCCGTGTTCAGAACTCTACATATCTAACAAAAACTCTGAGGATTTGAAGATAAATATTAATAGTCATGTTACGTTTAAATGAAAGAAAATGTGAATTACTTTCTGTTTTATAACACGTGTATGTATTAATTAAAGAGGGACATATTTCAATTTAAAGATGTGATGAAATATTAGGACTAAAGATGCTTATTATTATTATCATCAATATTAGTAAATTGAGCTGAAACAGCCATATATATATAAAATAATGCATTTCAGGTTTATTAATGCTCAGAAAATTAAATTTTCTTTCTAGTAGATTAAACCTATTGTTAATAATTTCAATGTCATTACAGCTGTTGCTAGCCCCTACACCTTACATTATTGGCATTCCAGCGAGCTTTCTCATGTTCAAACGACACATCAAACTCCCAGACGATGTTTGGTTAGTTGACTTAGATTCAAACAAGGTATGTTAAATTGAACTATGTACAGAAGTTTGAATATATGTTTGCTTGGGCACACAATATATGTATTTAAACAATACAAGTATTAGGTACATACTCATTCTTATAATTTGACTCTGTATATAAGTTATTTTGTTTTGTCCATTATTCTAATTTATTTTTGTTTTCACAACCATACAGTGTTTATTACAAAACTTTTTTTTTGTATTTTTCTATCTTTTGGTTTTTCTGAACATGATATTATGATTTTTAAAAAGTATCTAAAACACACAGCTAGTTTTAAGGCAGGCAGAAATGGATGACTACCACAGGTGCCAAATTTTTCAGAGATCGAACTTTGAAGGTTTGAAAAATTAAATGTGAATGTTGGAAATTGTAGTAGTTATAGAAATATTGAATAACATATGAATTAAAATATCTAGTGTTTAATGTATCTAAGGGTGATGATTTTTGTATTTTCTCGATGTTATTTAGTTTAAGGTTGGCTTTGTGTACACATTTTGTTGTGAGGATATCTTGTTAGAAGTACTCAGATTAGCATTTCAATTATTTGTGTTGAATGTTTAAGTTTGTAGTCTTCTTGAGAAAACTATTTGGCTTCAAAACAATATTTTAACTCTTATCATCACGAAGTTGGTCGATTTGACTTATCTTGGAAGTACCTTGAAACCATGAATCTATACATAAAATAACTATGAATGTGTGTAATGTATCTTCACAAAATTTGCAAGCTTTTAGTAAACTTATTTCATCCTAAAGTGTTCATGTTTAATTTTGTGTATAAAACGTTTTTCCTATCTCTTATTTTCTCTACCCTGACACTGGTGATTTCACTGCGGTTAATGTACATTGAAATGGAAATTTGAAAATTATAAAATAAAAATGAATAATATTTTTCTTCTTCTTTGAATGCATAATTTGTTTTAACTTTTCCGAAATAGTTATATTTACAGTGTCGACTGTGAACATTTCCACACCTGTTTTCTTTTAATTTTGTGGTTTTTATTACTGCAATTGAAAAGCAATAAATCACAGTGGGAGCTGTTTCCCGTATAGTGTACTTTGGACCCACTACTGCACACAAATAGCATTGAATCACAGTGGGTAACCATCAGCTGTTTCCTATACAGCTTATGTATACATCATATAGTTTTTGTGCTCTCCAAAAAATAAGTCAAGTATGCATTTTAAAACACACAAACTATCAGTCACTAGAATAGAAAGTTCCAAAACCACTGTAATTTATGACTTTCTGAATAAACTATAAAGAG
>NW_013668051.1:112941-124221 GCF_000517525.1 Limulus polyphemus | reverse complement strand
GACGTTATAATAATGATACCTTGACGTTATAATAATGATACCTTGACGTTATAATAATGATACCTTGACGTTATAATAATGATACCTTGACGTTATAATAATGATACCTTTGACATTATAATAATGATACCTTGACATTATAATAAAGATACCTTGACATTATAATAATGATACCTTGACATTATAATAATGATACCTTTGACGTTTATAATAATGATACCTTTGACGTTATAATAATGATACCTTTGACTTTATGAATCATGAATTACCAGTCAGTGAATGGACAGAATTAATATTGTCTTGTGTGAAGTATTAATATTTAGGATAATTGGATTATAAATTTCTAGTTAGTGTTTAAAATGACCATGACATTTTATATTGTAGCATGTATGTATATGTATTATTAATTCACATTTGTATAGAGAAGCTGTATTAACTTACATAGTATCAGTATTTATTAGTTACTTTTTAAAGCTACAATTTATCATACTTTTAGTTTGCAATGCTTCACAAAAGATATGTAGATATATATACTAAATGTATTTTTTAAGGTGATAAAGCCACCTGGTGTTGAAGATCTTCCTCCATTGCCCGAACCAGAAACAACAATATTGCAAAACCATTTAAAACAGGTAATCTAGAAACCTCTATGTATGAACATTTTACATAAAAACAAGAAAAAATATTTTTTTTATGAAAACAATTTTTTTTTTACTGTGGAACCATAGAGCTCACTTTAAGTGATCGTAATGGTGTGAAATTTCTGCATAACAGTACTACTAATGTTTAGTGAGAGGGTTAAAGAATTCTTATATCTCTAAAAAATACTTATTTTTAGTATAAAGATTATGTAAAAGTGTAAATTAATTTAAAATTTCTTCTTAATTGATTTATATAAGAATAACCGTTCTTTGAGTTTGATTAAAATCATTTGACGTTTTGAGAGTGATTATAATTATTCGACGTTTTTGAGCGTAATCAAAATCATTCGATGCTATTCCTTTCCCATTTGATGCTATGTGACCACTTTACAGTTTTTCTGTCACTTTTTCAAGAAATGGTAGTATGTTGAGTGAATGTTTGCCCTTGTAGAAAATCCACCAAAGTCTTGGAAACCAGCAAGAGTTGTATTTTGAGACTTAGTGTTGCTGATCTCAAAGTTAGTGACCTAAACCATTGTTTTTCAACCATTGGTCTGTTGTATCCACCATGCTGGTCTGTGGGATTTCACAAAAACAAACAATTGAAAACTGATAGAATATTCAAATGTAAGTTTTAATGGTTTTTCATTGAACTCGCATTTTGGTGGTGACAATTTAAGGGGGCAGCAAGCTGGTCCCTGGTATTGAAAAGCTGATGAAAAATGCTCACCTAGGTCATTCGAGCACTTGCTGGTACTTGCTTCAACCAAACAACTTTGTATCTTGACATTGTTTTAAGTTATCATACTTCACAGTTCTCTGTGAGCTGTTAAAACATGTCACATCTGTGTGACCTTTTAATGTGATTAAGAGTTCCTGTAGGATATATTTGACATGTACATTTCTGTTTTTAAATTGTAGGTTAAAGGAAAATATTATTTTATATATCAAATATTACGGTTATATCTTTACCTGTATTTTCAAACAACTTCCAGCCACACTGAAACTAAAAAAGTTCTAAAATTAAATTAGTTTTAAATCAAGTACATTTTTCTCTGTTTAAACGTTCTCTTAAACAACTGTTTTTTGTTTTGTTTTTGTTTAGGCTTTAGCCTCCATGAGTATGAGCCCACAGCCAATTAAAAACTTGGACAAGATCCAGTCATGTATGGTAAACCGTATAAGTTCACCAGAGCCACCAGCACCTGTTTCTTCTACAGGTTTCAATCCCTTAATATATGGAAATGATGTTGATTCAGTAGATGTGGCTACTCGTGTGGCCATGGTACGTTTTTTCAACTCGCCTAACCTGCTTGCTAATTTCATGGAACATACACGCACATTACGTCTCTATCCACGACCTGTTGTAGCCTTTCAGGTCAAGAGTTTCCTGCAGTCTCGGCCCAAAGTAACCCCTTTTCTAAAGCGTTTTGTACGCACCCAGGTGTGTGACATTTGTTTTATAAAATATGTTGTTAAAATGTACAATGTATTTTAACGGTAGAGTAAGATAACCTGTCTAAACATAATAATGCATAATACCCTTTCTTTTTTGTTGTAGAGTTTAACATTATGTATTTTCATGAGTGTTATATTATTATGCTTAAAGGATATAGGACCCCTTGAATGAAATTTTTACTGTAAAACAGCTAATCTGTTTATTTTGTTTTAGATATCACTATTAAAGGCTCTAGTTAGAAGATTAATATTTGAGAAAAGTTGATAGTAGAAAACCAGTATAAGGTAAAATTATCATTGTTTGCTAACCATCATTATAGTAAAAAAAACCTTCAAACCTTTTGAAGTAATTTCCTGGTAACACAAGATCTTTATCAGGTAATTCTTCTCTATAATATGTACTTTGTAGGAACGAAATGTTTTTAATTACTAAATACAGGGTAACTTTAGATTACTAAATATTAGAAGAAATGTCGGAAAAACAGATTAAGCACAAATATAAAATTATCAACATCATTTATTAAAATTCTGTTTCCTATAAAGTACTAGGCTATTTAAATTCTTTATTTTAAAAAGATAAAACTTCAATCTGTTTTTGAATTGTTTTATTTCAGTGGTTTCAAAGTGTTGCTTAGTTAAGAGATAAGAGTTTTGTAAGATATTACGACACTTCTTTTGGTTTAAAATAGAAATTGTTCTATTTGCTGACAAAATTCCTTCAGTTGTCGATGTGTCAATATTATGGCTTTCTCTAGGCTCTACCAAAGAAAAAGTGGAAACAGGATAAACAAGTTTTGTGTATTAATATTTTTTTATTCAGTACTTTTATGTAAAGTTTTGTATATCCATACACTCTAAGTCCACATATAAAACAAAGGTATAAAATCTAGGTAAATTTTATCAGTTTATTTAGGATAAGAATACAAAACCTTACAACGTTTCTTAAATTAACTTTTTCAACTAATGTATTTAACATGAATCAGTTGATATGGTGTGTTCTTAAACACTACAGTGTGAAGAAGTTGGAGAAGAGTCCAACTTTCATGACAAATGAGTCATAGCTTTTATGGTTTTAGTTTTGAAAGAAATATGTTGATCTTATTCTTGTTTTAAATTTTTTGATATTCTGATCTTAAAACGTTATGTTTCACAATGTTTGTCAGCGAAACTTTTACAACTACATTGATTTCAAATATTACATTGTAATTCTCTGTTAGTATCAGGTGATGTATAGCATTATGCCAAAAAAGGACATTTTTGGTTCAACGGAGATCAACCACAGATGAATTTTGTGACCATATATTCGTTATTCATTGGAGATAATATTAGCATTCTCAGCAACTTTAAACTGGTTAATGTTGCTTCCTACTGGTTAGCATCTGATGCAAATATCTGTAATAGCTTAACCCAAGAATACAATATAAAAACAGTCACAATACTACGAAGTCTTGTAGGATAAAAAAATATGTAAGCCATAAAATCAAATAATCAAAGTGTCTTCGGGATTTCTGTCTTGTAATAAGAAAGACAGTACCCTGATTTATAATTCAAGGCTGTTTGAAGGTGATTTTGATTATTTACTTACATTAAAGTTCAAATTTTCATTTTCAAATTAATCGACACAATTTTATATTTAATAGAAGAAAATTCTGTTTTAGACTAAATTTTGTGACTGATATTTTGTCATAACGTTATACAATGTTTTTAATATCTTCAAAAGTTCTACCACAGTGTGTTATTGTAATGTCAAAATAGTTTATTGTTATTCGTGTCAGGTATGCATATTTCTGCTAGTAATGTTTATTTTTGTTTTAATAGGCTGTTGAGTTTCTAGCGGAGTGGTCCTTATGTCCTACCAATGTGGCCTTCCTTAGAGTTCACACAGGTAAGATTTGTACAGGTGAGGGTCATAGGTAATGTTCATACAGGTACAATTCACATAGGTGAGGTTCACTGGTAAGGTTTTAGTGTAGAAAGTTATCATTTGACCTTCACTACTTAATAAGAATGATCTTTAATATGTACACAGTAGTATTTGCTCATTGTTTTAAAAGATAAGAAAGGTTTATTTAACATAAGAAGTAATTGTTCTCACAAAAGAGTGGAATACTAAACAGGAATAACCAGAAAATACTTTTAAATCAAGTGAAGTTTGTATATAGTAACCTGAAGAGGACTGTCTGTAAAATATATACATAAAATAGAGCAGATTCAGAACAAGATTGATATGTCGATTAAACAATACCATGAAAATGAACAAACGCAGAATGAAAAAGCAGAACTTAATATCAAGTCTCGGCTTTAACTTTCTTCAGAAAAAAGTTAGTCAAACACTGGTAGAATGTGTTATTTAATACTTAAGCCATAAACAACACACTGAATGTTCAGAATCAGTTAATTACATAATCTTTGCACATCCCACGAAATAGCAATAAGTCCAAAAAAAAAAGCTTATGACATTTGAGATCTTATAGCTCAAGTGGTTAACAAGCCTTCTAAAAAATTCAAAATCACACAGGACTACATATCCCTTGGTGTTTCTTATTCAGTTTAAAAATCGATACCAAAAGCATGTCCCATTAACTTGCAATAAATGGATTCTTGGCGTAATTTAAAAATTACTTAATGTTGCTCATTCTCCCTGTACAAAGAAATCAGTGAAAACCATTGAAATCTGTGAAATTAACAGTTTAAACAGTATACTTCATTAAAGCACCTTTTAGTCAGAGAATATTCTGAAGGTGTGAAAATAGTCTTGGTAGTTTCCAACTGAAGATTCTACTTATAAGTGACTGTTTTAATCATCTAAGCTCCCGAGTCTGTGAATTCAGAGGTAGTTAAACCTTTCACTATTAACTGACCAGTAACTTAGTTAGTCTTAGTTTTTACCTAGTCTGAAATACGCGTAATTGTATAGGATGGTGTACTACTCAGAAAATTTGTATGGTTAAAGCTCAAGTCCTCCAAGTAGTTTATAACTTGGCCCATTAGTTTAATTTACTGTATTTACATAAATATGGAAGTTTTGTAAGTTGTTAATCTACATATTTTGTTACGTTTTATTTCAGGTGTATTTGATCCAACCATAGTTGGGGATAAACCTAAGTGGTACAGCAATAATTTGGAACCGCTACATTTCAAAATTTGGAAAGATGGGAGCTCTTTGGGCAATGCTTTAACAGCAGGAATGTATGGTGAAGAAATAAGCTCGGGTGAGAAGTAAACTGAATCTCTTTTCTTGTTTAGAGCTGTGTTGTTAGTTTTGTTCAGTCATGTAAAGCAAGGTAGTTGCCAATTGTTTTGGTGTCATCTGATGTCCATGAAAGTTAGCATTGAATGTTATTTGTTGAACTGAATGAAACAGTTATCAGACTTACTTTACAATAGCTATCAGATGTAATTTGCAATAGTTATCAAACTTAGTTTGGAACAGTTATCAGACTCACTTTGGAACAGTTATCGGATTCACTTTGGAACAGTTATCAGACTCACTTTGGAATACTTATCAGACTCACTTTGGAATACAGGTAGTTACTGTATTATATAAATGTTTAGCTCTTGTGTTAAATGTTATAATCTCATTAAACCTCCAAATACTTAACTCTTTGTCTATTCTAGATGAAAGTGGAAGTGACAGCGAGGGAGCAGGTAGTACAAGTTCTTCGTATTCTTCGCTCAGTGACTTTGTGTGTGATATGGTGAACAGTGACATAGCAGGAGAGGTGATAGGTTAGTCCTTAAAGGCTTTGACTTCTTTAATTCCTCCCTTTTTTTTCTTATTTTATAATACGAAAATAATTTTTTGTTGCCAAGAGTCCTCAATATCTAGGGGTAATGAGAAAAAAGAGTTTCGTCAGGGTATAGAAGTTTGGATACTTACTTTTTAATTAAATTAAATTTATTAATCATTCATAAAGACAGTAATTTTTTATGTTTTGCTGTTGAAATCATAGATTAGTCAAATATTTCAAGAACCTATTTGTGAATAGATTATTAATTAAAATAAAAATGATTTATATATATTTTTAATTTTCAGGTCACAGCTCTGATGATGCTGGTTTTACACAAGTTCTTTTTGATCATCGTTCAGTTTTTCATCCTCCCAGTACTTTACAGGTGCCTGGTGTTGGAGGACTAACTGGTAGTATCTCAGCATTCTCTCTTCCTGGATCTCCGTCAACTTCATCGTCCCAGTCCTCAATGTCTAGGTATTATTTTGGATTGACTGAGAAATTATACCTCTGAATACATTTGTAAGAGTTTTTTAATTATTATTATTAAAGAAAGAAGAATGTTTTGTGAGAAAAAAAAACTCCTTAAAATTTCCTGTTGTATCTGTCTAAATCTATTATTTGTGGTCTTTATAAGAGTTACTGTAACTGAAGACTTTCAGACACGGAACGTGGAATTGTTTACATATTTTTGTTATATTTTGTATATGGTAAACAAAATTGTAAATGCTATCTTTAATTTGTGTATAAGTTGTTTCACTTGGTTCAAACTTTTGTTTTAAAGAGTAAATGTTTTATAGCAGCAGCCCGTCGTTTAACTGTGATCCTGAAGGTGATTTGGCTAAAGTTGCTGGATCGGCTGAAACGGCAGGCTTCCAGCCTATACCTTACAGGTCAGAATCACAGGTAAGAGCATTAACTTAAATAATTAAATAACTTAAATGTGATCATGTCTCGAGAATAAGCTGACCCCATGCTATACAATTTTAAGTATGTAAATTTACAGAAATGAACTAAATAAAAGTATAAACTTAATTTAAAAAATGGACAGTCTTATAATAATTTCAGATTTTTGTGTAAAAATGGACAGTCTTATATTAATTTCAGATTTTTGTGTAAAAATGGACAGTCTTATAATAATTTCAGATTTTTGTGTAAAAATGGACAGTCTTATAATGATTTCAGATTTTTGTGTAAAAATGGACAGTCTTATAATGATTTCAGATGTTTGTGTAAAAATGGACAGTCTTATAATAATTTCAGATGTTTGTGTAAAAATGAAAGATTGCTTGTTTTCCTTGAAGTTTTCGGTAAGTAAAATTATATAATTATACAGTATACAAACGTAGTTTAACCGAATGGGGTTGGTCCACTGGACAAACCCCGTATTGGAGAAGTAATATTGAATGTACATCGTGTATCTACATGAAATCTGGCAGGTGTATAATGAAATTTTCAAGTCTGTTGTACAAAAAAAAAATTGTGTTACAAAAGTATTTGAACTCAAGATATTTCTCTGAATTTATGATGTCAGTCTGCAGACTCTGACGAGTCAGAGTGCCAGGTGATGTTGAAGGTGAAGAATAAAAATATTTTTGTCAATCATACAGTTTACTGCGTTTCTATAACCTCTAGAGCGTCCGAAATGCATATCTACAGTTTTTTTCTGTACGTTGTAACTGGTGATCACTTTACCATAAACTGTCATTAAATAAACAATGTAGGGTTAAATGATTAATTACTAATTCTGACATAAACTACATAATACTGTATTGGATGTCACTCTATAAAAGGTTGTGGCTTGCACACTTTGACCTCACCTATGCATATATGATCAGAAAATGTTATTTTGTATTTTTTGTAAAATAACATTTAAATATGTTTTCCAATATCTAGTATTATAATTTGTTATTAATTGATTCAAATGTTTTACAACCTTATTATGACAAATAAGCTAACGTACTTAAACATTTTGGATATATTTATATGTATGTGTGTGTGTTTGTACATGTGTATGTCAATCAAAAATTTTTCCTTATTACAGATCTCACAAAAAGTAAATTTTATTGTTTTATGAACATTCACAGATTGAAGCAGATGTATTTAGCAGTCAAGATACTAGTATTTCTACTCTAACACCTTCTACGGTTAGATCAGGTCTCTCTCCCCAACCGTTGCTTCCAGGCCGAAGTCCTGCAGACAGCACCAGTAGTGACGTCGTCACTACACCAGACCGTGATGTGGGAGGTATTCCTTTAAACAGAGTACATTCTGGTGGTTCACCACTTACTACAGAAATATCACATGATAAGAGTTCAAGTGGAATTCCTGCAATGACTCCTGGTCGAACCATGAGTATTAGCAGCGTGCTTAGTCGAGCTGGTAGCATTGGTGGTTCAACGTTAATTACTTCCCAAAGTAGCCAAGCTTCCTTTCTTGAAGCGATGGCTAAAGATGTAAAAGATGTTGCCAAAGAAGCACGAAAAGCAGCAATGGAAGCGAGTAAAACAGCTTTAGAGGCAACAAAACCAGCCAGAGAAGCAAGCAAAAAGAAGTTATTAAAGGTAAACTATGCTCTACTTGTATTTTTGGTCAACATACAAATGTAAAAGTAATTGTTATAATTAATGACAAGTGATCGATTTTAATGTTTCATATATTGTTGGTCTAGTGGTTGAGGTACTTGACTCATAATCCGTGGGTGGCTATATCATAACCTAGCACAAAACATGCTCACTGTTTCAACCATGAGGTCATCATCATGTTATTGTCAATCCCACTGTTCATTGGTAAGGAGTAGCCAAAGAGTTGGTGGTGGGTGCTGACTTCTGCTTATGTTTCCTGTATTCGGTAGCTCAAAATGGTGGCAAATAACCTTACTATCTTTGCCATAAACAAATATTGTGTGATGCTCGGTAGCTCAAAATGGTGGCAAATAACCTTATTATCTTTGCCATAAACAAATATTGTGTGATGCTCGGTAGCTCAAAATGGTGGCAAATAACCTTATTATCTTTGCCATAAACAAATATTGTGTGAATATTACATTTCATTATATATTTAACTTATAATAAAAGTAGTCTGTGGGGAGAACTCCTAAGTAATATTTTATTTAATTACCAATTATCTATGTCTATTTAAAGCTTAAACTTAATACAGGTTAGTTATATGGATCATTATAAAAAATACTTCAAAGATTTAATAAAAAGTTACCTTTTTAGTTTTATAAACGTACTTTTTCATCTTTGATCACTAGTAAATCTGTTCTGACTGTGGCGAAAACTTTACTTGTGTTCAGTGTTCTAGATACATGTGTATTCTTTGGGTATATATTACAATGTGTCAAAATTGAAAAAAAAATGTTTGTTTTTTGCTATGTTCAAAAATATTTAATCAAACTTTAAAAGAATATTAGAACTTTATATTCACATCTGTGTTTTATATAGATAACTAATGTGTCAAAAAGACTTCACTTTTCATTTTTTGGCCTTTATTATTTATAAAGCGTGCTAATGTAATCAAGTTTTTTTTTGTTTTTGTTTTATAAAATCAGATGGATATTTAAGGTGTTTCATTGGTTTTCCCTTGTGTGCTACTAGAACTTGCAGGCATTAGGAGAGCCAATAAGACAACAAAGAAATATAGAATCTCATGATTTAAAAGATGCAGGAACTGTTTCAACATCAGGATCTTTGATATCCACAGTCAGTAATGAATTGAATGGAATTGCTTCTCAGACCACAAGTATGATATCTGGATGGCTAGGTAAGTATCATGATAAACCTTGTAACTGCAGTAGGGATGTAATTTAAACTGTTTTCTAGAGTCAGTCCATTGGGCCGAGTCCATATTTGAGAAATTTACTTGATGTATTGTCACAAAATTTAAGTAAGCTTTTAGTATAAACATTGCAAGTATGTTGTACACAAAAAATCAGAATATATATATATTAATATAATAGTACTGTCTGTTGTATGTCCATGTAACTACTATTCAGGGTGTGGATGGATCTTCACCAAAATTGGTATGAAGGTTCATTGGGTCCAAGGTGAAGTAAAAACAAATTTTCAGTTTTCTATTTTGCATTTTTTACCACTACCTCACCTCCAGTTGGTGGATCTTCACCAAATTTGGCATGAAGGTTTGTTGGGTCCAAGGGGAGATACTTGTAAACTTGTGGTTTCACATTTGTTTTTTGCAGTTTTTATGGGCATTTTGCATTTTTTTGCAATTAAATATAAGAAAAGCAATAGTTCATGTCCTAAGATAACCTTTCATTAATCATGAAATTACATAACTTCCATCCAGGGGATGGGTACTCCAGCTAGTTTTTAATGAAGTATTTATACTGAAGATTTGTTTTTGAAGTTACTTTAGTCAGTCAGACTCTGACTAGTGTGAGTGCAAAGTGATTTCATGTTAGCATAAAAATACTTTTTTTTTTTCAATCTCACAGTTTTCAGATTCCAATTGCATCACATCTAGAACCTCCTAAATGAATATAAAAAAAATTTAAATTAAAACTTAGTATTTTATTTCTTATTTTCACAACTATAACACTATGGGCTTAACCTGTTTAACAGACCTTGCAAACACCACAAAACAAATATGAAATAAATCTACGTTACCCCTTTTTCTTTCTAAAATGACTGCAGGTCTTTATGCAAAATTACAATAATTTATCTTAAGTAGCCTCAGGCTTATAACAGTTTTTATTTAATTTTATTGTTCTATTACTCGTTAACCCTCTTTCTGCAGTCATCTTTTTCTGCACATCACGATATTTTAGTGAGTTACATTCAAAATTTAGTTAAAATACTTTCTTTTCATGATATATCAATAAATATAGCATAAAAAATGTAGTTGATAATCTATATCTTATTAGTATGTAAGTTTTAAGTTCTTTACTTTATAAGGCATTAAAAAAAACTGATTTTCCCTTAGTATGAGAATTATGACATTTTCCCTCTGGGAATCCCCTCTTCTCTAATTTATTTACCACCTCTCCAAGAAGTATGAAGTTTAATATAAAATAAACACATTATAATATTGTCATTACCCAGGCAAAGCATAATCTTTATAGCCTTCAATATTATTTGGTTACAGATCCATCAAATCAGACCCCTCTTACCATGCCCATCCTATCTTTCAGAAATTGCCAATAGTTCTCTCTGACTTTCAGTATTATATTACTTATAACCAGTAGAAATCAAGGCTTTACTCTGTTAAATGATGTATTATGTTGTTTTCTGTAGAGAGAATTGTCAATTTTCCTTTCAGTTCAAGCTTTATTCCCACAAGAAACACATTGACGAACTTAGATGAATTTTTAACAGCTCTTGTCACATAATTAGAGAGCTAGAAAAATTGTGATAGTCGTGGGTCATTGTCTGTTTTTTTCGTGTTATTATTCTGTGTTCTTTGGTGTATTATTTAATTAAATAAAAAAA
>NW_013668051.1:103284-111941 GCF_000517525.1 Limulus polyphemus | reverse complement strand
GGGTCATTGTCTGTTTTTTTCGTGTTATTATTCTGTGTTCTTTGGTGCATTATTTAATTAAATAAAAAAATATTTAGTGCAGTACTACCATTAGTATAAAAAAGTAAAGTTAGGTGTCATCAACAGTTAACAGGGAAAAAAAAAAGTCCAGATAAGTACTTTATTTCTTGTTTTTCATGTGTAAGCTTTATTTATTATTATTAAAATAACTAAAATGTAAAACTAGGAAAATTTTAAGGTTATTTAAGGTTAGAGTAGGTAAAATAAATGACTTTTTTGTGAGGTATGCTTATGAGTAGCTCATGCATAACATGAGCTGCATGCTCACCAACTGATTTACAACTTACAATGGCCTGAATATTAGTTAGACACTGTTCAAAGGACAATAAAATGTAAGTATAAATAGATGTATACTGTTAAGAGTTTAAACTACTTAGGATAAATAAATGTGGTTTCATGTTACATCAAGATTGTGATGGGTGTGGCTAACAAAAGTAACTTCATCATAGTATGATCAAGATTGTGATGGGTGTGGCTAACAAAAGTAACTTCATCATAGTATGATCAAAATTGTGATGGGTGTGGCTAACAAAAGTAACTTCATCATAGTATGATCAAAATTGTGATGGGTGTGGCTAACAAAAGTAACTTCATCATAGTGTGATCAAGATTGTGATGGGTGTGGCTAACAAAAGTAACTTCATTGTAGTGTGATCAAGATTGTGATGGGTGTGGCTAACAAAAGTAACTTAATCATAGTACACAGTTTCAACAATAAACAGGATGTCTAAATAAAAACAAACTTTGGTAACCAACAGTACTTATTAAGATATCAAAGAATACTAAAGAAAATTAACATTGTAGAAATGTGGAAAATATTATAGAACAAAAAATAAATGGTATCTGGAATTCTTTATTTTAGTATACAGAGAATACTAAGGTAATAAACCAGTTCCACCAATGAGAATACTAAGGTAATAAACCAGTTCCACCATTGAGAATATTAAGGTAATTAATCAGCTCCACCAATGAGAATATTAAGGTAATAGATCAGCTCCACCAATGAGAATATTAAGGTAATAAACCAGTTCCACCAATGAGAATATTAAGGTAATTAATCAGTTCCACCAATGAGAATATTAAGGTAATAAACCAGTTCCACCAATGAAATATTGGTTTCTATGTTGAGCACAAACTGTGTGTGATTTAAAGAAACTGAACAACCTGTACATATTCCAACCATCACAAGTGTGGTATCTATTATTTTGTTCAAGTTTTTTTTAATAATTCACATTTCATGAGATAAACTGAGCTTGATATAATTTCTTTAGTCAAATAGTTTAATAATTTAATTTTTAACTTATTAAAATCTGACCTAGTATGTTAATTAAGAAATTTGTTTTGGTAAAAAAAAAATATCCTCTTAAGTAATGTGTTTAAATCTACTTAAGTTTAATTTCATCCAGTTAAAGAAAGACATTTCACTTGATTTTAAAATGTATTCTTACTATATCAGTGTTATGAAACTTGTTAGGTGAATGTAAAATATTTCTACTACAATAATTCTGTACTGCATGAAAAAAAAACGTTTTGTTAAAGACTTTCAAACCCACAGAAAATGTATGTATTATATAATTGTTGAAATCAAGTAATTAATAAATTTGTAATTTTGATGATGTTATTTATTTCAACTAATCTTGTAGGTGGTCGAACGTCATCAACACTCAGAACCAAAGAACGAACTCAGCCGTTTGGACCATTTCCCAAAGGTTTGTATTACATTGTCTGTTTATCTCCTTTTGTACTATTTATTCTATTTTGTAAATATTAGAAGCGGATTACTTGTGGATATGTATTCTTGAAATAAATATTATTTGTTTATATGGAGCGTATTATCCTTTGCTTAGTTTGTGGTATTTAGAATTGTTTTGTAAAAACAGAAAAACTTGTTTTTAAATCAAAGAGAAAACATTATGTATTTAATGTTTCTGCTTAACTTATAGATTTGTAAAATTGACTTTTTTTAACTTTAAGGCTGCAATGGTATAATGAAATAACATCTCTAAAGTTACAAATTTCATTCCTTTCTAACGTACTCCTTAAAAAAAAAGGCATGAAGATTTATTTCTGTAATGAGCTTGAGTATTCCAATGTGCTCCTTGAATAGTTTGGATGTAACAAGTAGTTTTTAATGACAAGTGACTTAATATTATTTTAATAAAAATACTAACTTAGAAGAGGTTGAAACGGTTTAATGCAGGTGTCTTTCTCTTTCAAGTGTAAGGTAATATATATGTAACTCAGAGTAATGAAACTTAAAACTAATCATTAACTGCTTTCCTTCCAATTATAACTCGATAACAGGACGCAAGGGTCTGGTGGAAAAAACTAACCTTATTAAACATAGTACTAACCAGCATCGAAAACAGCAAGAGATTCAGCGACTTCAGCACTTGGAAGCTCGTAGCACCACCCACAGGTGCTGTGGATTTACTATAAGTGTTTCTATGTAACAAGCTTAGTCTAAAGATTTTAATTTTTGTGAATTTTGGTAGCATGCACAACATATTTGTTAATGTATATATATATGTGTGTGTGTGTGTATAATAACTTATCTGTGTAAGCTATGTAACTAATAATCAACTTTGTCATCAGTATGTCTAACTAAATATACTTTTCTTGCTGTTAATGATAATTCCAGCCTTACACTGTTACACAAGCTTACCATTAGATTGGCTGAAACTAAATAGGTTTTACATGTAGTTGAGAATATTTTAAGTTATACATTCTTTATACTTTTGTTTAAAACAGCTAAATTATGGTTTGTAAATTTTGAGTACATGTTTTACGTGTATTTCATTTTGAAAGAATGGAAATATTGGCATTCATTTATGTTTTTCTTTTGCATGTAACATGCCCACTGTTAGGTGAAATCATAGGGTTTGGATTTTGTGTATAAGAGATATACTACTTAACTTATTATATACGTTAGTTTTGTGTATAAGATATACTACTTAACTTATTATATACGTTAGTTTTGTGTATAAGAGATATACTACTTAACTTATTATATACGTTAGTTTTGTGTATAAGAGATATACTACTTAACTTATTATATACGTTAGTTTTGTGTATAAGAGATATACTACTTAACTTATTATATACGTTAGTTTTGTGTATAAGAGATATACTACTTATTATTATATACGTTAGTTTTGTGTATAAGAGATATACTACTTAACTTAGTATATACGTTAATGTAAAGTAAGCGAGGTGTGCTTTGAATTCCAAAAGGTTACATTTGTAAAATAATCCGTCAAGTATAGTTTTCCAAGAAACAACAAACTATATTTTGATCCGAAGAAGTATTTAAGTAAATCTTGGTCATAAGTCAACTGTTTCTATAGTGCAGTAATAGTTATATCTGATATTCTTCTAGTGAAAACCAGCAGTTCCTCAAGGATGTTGTAAATGGAGTCCTGGACGGAGAAGGAGTTGGGTGGTTGAAACTGAACAGATTCAAAAAATTGATGGAAGACGAAAGTTACAGAAATCTAGTTGTCTCTCGTCTTAACAAAACTCT
The DNA here is from genome assembly GCF_000517525.1 of Limulus polyphemus. NCBI lineage: Eukaryota > Metazoa > Arthropoda > Merostomata > Xiphosura > Limulidae > Limulus > Limulus polyphemus. Next base: position 108,358 of record NW_013668051.1, on the reverse strand, counting down.
CGACAAAAAGATTGGACCTGATGACCACATTGCCGATGTTGTAAGTTTTATAATTGTTTCTTTGTTAGTCATTAATCTTAATAAAACCTAATATATTTTCTTAAAATTCCTAGTAAGCTTATAGTATTGATATATTTGTTTTGTTGAGTTTAACTTGTTATAAAGAATACAATGAAATTTTAGACTGTAAAATAAAAAAAATATTTTTAGCAGTGGTGTGTAAGGAGTGTTTAAGTAGGTCATGCAGTAATAACTTCTTTCTGTAATATACCCCCAGAAAAAAAAAAACATACAGGGAACAGGTTAACTCGTATTATTTGTAGATGACATCGAGCCGACGATCTTTCTTTACAAATTCTTCAACAACAACATTGTAAAAAACTCTCCTGACTTCCAAACTTGTGAAAAAAAACATGCAACCTGTACATTGTTGACATTGAACTTCTGCACATACACTAGCTGTCATGTTATTTTAATGCAGTTTGACTTTTACAGTTTTACTAACAGGTGATGATAACATCACTCCAGAAAACAGGATACTGCTAGAAGTGCAAGGTTAGTCATGCAGAATTCACTTTGCATGACATAATTGAGACTAGAAATGTAGCAAAATAAACAAATGGTAAAATAACAATAATGAAATTAATAATAATAAAACACACATAACGAACAAATGGTAAAATAACAATAATAAAATTAATAATAATAAAACACATAATAAACAAATGGTAATATAATAATAATAAAGCACAATAAACAAATGGTAAAATAACAATAATAAAATTAATAATAATAAAACACATAACAAACAAATGGTAAAATAATAATAATAAAACACACAATATAGAAATGGGAAAATGATAATAATAATGAAAATAATAATAATAAAACACTAAACAAATGGGAAAATTATAATAAAAATAATAATAATAATAAAACATAATAAACAAATGGTAAAAATAATAATAATGAAATTAATAATAATAAAACACACAATATAGAAATGATAAAATAATAACAAAATTAGTAATAATAAAACACACAATAAACAAATGGTAAAATAATAATAACAAAATTAGTAATAATAAAACACACAATAAACAAATGGTAAGTAGAAATGGCAGGGTTACCAGTTATAGTAATATACCCATTTATGAGTTTTAAAAATAACTTATCTCACATTAATTTTTATGTTGGATAATTTTATTAATAGAAGAATGAAAGACAGAGAGTTAAGTATTATAATTGTTCACCAGGTAAGAATCGACCAATAGGTGGCACTGTTTTTTTTGTAAAAAAAAGTTTCCATGTATGATTTTATTATTTTTTTTCATAGAAGTGGGGGCTTGTGTTTTGTACCCAAAATGGAGGTTACTTTTAGGGGAAAGTGGGGGTTGTGTTTTTTACTTAAATGGAGATTACTTTTAGGGGAAAGTGGGGGGTTGTGTTTTGTACCCTAAATGGAGATTACTTTCAGGGGAAAGTGGGGTGTTGTGTTTTGTACCCAAAATGGAGATTACTTTCAGGGGAAAGTGGGGTGTTGTGTTTTGTACCCAAAATGGAGATTATTTTTAGGAGAAATGGGGGTTGTGTTTTGTACCCTAAATGGAGATTACTTTTAGGGGAAAGTGGGAGGTTGTGTTTTGTACCCTAAATGGAGATTACTTTTAGGGGAAAGTGGGGGGTTGTGTTTTGTACTTAAGTGTAAGATATTTTTAAATGATAAAAGGCTGCTTGGTTGTGTCTTGTGCTAAAATGAAGACTATGTTGAGGTTGGTAATTCTCAAGGGTTGGAAAATTTGACTATTTCTTTGTTTTCAGTAATTATCAACTTGTGAGGTAAGAAAGGAGTAAAGTATTATTTCTAAATAGAGATTACATCTGAAATGGGAATCAGTAGCTGTTGTGATAATTGTGCAAAATTTATAAATTAATGGTTTTATGTATCTTGTGTTATTCCTTTCGGGTTCAGGAATGCATATGTCTAAGTTTAGTGGCTTTCTGAATTTAATTCATCATCACAGTCCATGTGTATAAAGAACATATCTTCAAGAAAAATGTGAACAGACTAATTATATACATTTTTAGTAATAATGATTTTCACTGTGATAATAAGAATTTTTAAAACCATTGTATTAGCTGGCTTCAATAAGAATTATGCTCCCAGAAGACTTATTGATGATGATTCAAAACATTTTTATAATTACAGTGCATTTCTCGAGCGGTGTGGAAAGGTATACTGAAGCTCATTCTTGCGGTGGTAGTAGGCCTTGAACAAACATATGCAAATGATGGTCTTGGTGGAATGGCCAGTGCTTTTCAAGTTCTTGAAATAGCTCATACTCATTACTGGGCTCGAGAATTGACAGATGATCAGAGACTGGACACCAGCACCACAGCTTCAGTTTCTTTGTCACAGGTATGCTCGTAAACTTTTTATTTTTTGCAGTTTGTTTGACTTTTAATTAAATATAGGGGGAGTGATAAAAAGAATCCATAACCATTATTTGTATTTAAGTATATATTGAGAGAAATATTAATTGTATGTCCGTTGCTAATCATTCCACTTAAGTTTACCATAAATAGTGATAGTAGATATTTATTTGCACATTTAGTGCTAATGATACTTCTGTAAGTATTTTTTTCATTATAAATTCTCCATAAGTTAATGGAATTGTTTGAAATAAGAATTAAAATCCCCTGAAGGAGATAGTCATTAGTTAGGGACATGTTAAGTTGCATATGGTAAGTGATCTATTTTTTTTTAATATATTACCATATGATTTTATATCTAAACTTGAAACTAGTTAATATTATAAAGTTATTTGTTTGTGATTATTTCATAGTGGACTTGCTGAAATTATGATTTTATTACATTTGTTTTCCCAGTGGTGATGAATGGGTTTACCTTGGTTAACTTTTATATATATGAAAAATTTTTTTTGTATCTTAACTCATTGTTTGTTCTGACTTTTAATAATTCTAGAGTCTGAAATGTTATCATATTTCACTTTAAAATCAATTTAGAACTGTTTCTCTGGATCTTCTAGACATTAAAAGCCTCCCTGATGACAAAGCAGTTAATCTGTTGACTTATAACAATGAAAATCAGGCTTAGATACTCTTAAGTCGATACAGCACAGAGCCCATAATGTTGCCCTGTGCTTAACAAGGAACAAAACTATCCAAAATTTATAGTTATTGTATTAGCATTCATTTATATCTTAAAAAACCTTACCCTTTTTTTTTTGTCTATTATATTGTTTTTCTTGATTCTGTTATTATTTTTAGTAACTTATAAATATACGTGCTTCCAACACTTTTTTCATAAAGAAAATTCTTTTGATTTAAATACTAATTTTTTTAATGTTTTGAAGCATTTATATATTTTTTTATACAGTGTAAAAAATGTGTTTTTTTTTTTCAGGGAAGTAGTCCATTTGGAAGTGGAGAGAATCTTTACAAACATTCAGCAGAACCAGGCCGGCCAGAAGAGACAACAGGTAACACTTTCAAATAAGCTTTTCCTTCCTTTGTTTTATATTAATGAAGTCTCAGTGTCTTAGAAATTAGAATGTTTTATTTTTGCTGTTTTAACCCTACGTAAGAGTTAGTGTCCTTTTACAGTATGCCATTCAACATGGTATTATGTGTTTGATGTCAGAGTTACCAACTGTTCATATTATCCTACACTGCTGATTTTCCAATGTAGATGAAAGTAAATACCAGGCAGAATGCATAGAAATGCTGAAAGAAACTGTAGATATGAATTTTGAAGGTTCTGGAAATTATGAAAATACAATATGCATACTGTATGATGTACATTACTTTGCAGTCCGACTTGTCGAGAGTCTGCGTCAGACTAATATCATCACATCTTTTGTGTACAAATACTCTTGTAACTCATCTGTTTTTTGTTTTTTTTATACAACAGACTTTTACACTTTATTAAAAGCTTGGCACATTTCGTATAGATAAACATATTCCTTCTCCATTACAGAATAAGTCCAGTGGACGTAGCCTGTGCATATTGGTTTAAAGAGCAAATATGAAAAAAATATTTTTAAAGGATTAAGTAATGGAACTTTGTTGTTAGTATAAATAATGGTGTAAATATTGAAATTGTGAAAATATACACTGTGCTTAGCTGTAGTTTTCATAGAAATTTGTGTTAATATCTCATTAGAGTTTGTATTAGATCATAAGTTACATTCTTGTTTTATAGAAATAACTGTATAGATGTATATATATGAAACATTTAATTTCAATCTGTATGATAGTGCTGTTATATAAGTACAAGTAGTTCGATTCAGTTGTTACAGTTTTAGTGCTAGGACCTTCTAATCGTATATAGTACAGCTAAAAAAAATACATAGTTTGAACTGGAATATTTGACAGAATGGAGAGAATTTCATATTATTAAATACATGAGCTTGTAATCTTCACATTTACCTATTCTGCACATATGTGATAATTTAGTCACATTATTTGAAGTAATCTTACATTTGTTGTGGAGTTTGTTAATATGTTTGTTATTTTTTACATTAGGTTCAGGAAAGAGTAGCAATAATGGCAGTCCGTTAGATTCTGTTCATCATTCCCTACCTACTTCTATCGATAAAGAATGTTCAGAAAGGCTTCATCCTGGTGACCATCATTACAGTATGTTCCGCTTGATCTTTTTTAACTATTAACGATAATCTCATGTCGATGTTAATTTTTTAAAAAGGAAATTATATTTAGGATTTTTTTGTTGTTGTTGTATCTTGTTGTTATGGGTAATACTGTACGTGTTTCCTTCTTCAATGATCATGTGATTAACCCTAAGAATGTGGTATAAAATCCTGTTGTTACCTTGATGATGTTTTTTATGTAGATTTACAGATGAACAAAACTCCAATGATCATGTGATTAACCCTAAGAATGGGGTATAAAATCCTGTTGTTACCTTGATGATGTTTTTTTTATGTAGATTTACAGATGAACAAAACTCCAATGATCATGTGATTAACCCTAAGAATGTGGTATAAAATCCTGTTGTTACCTTGATGATGTTTTTTTTATGTAGATTTAC
>NW_013668051.1:91036-102494 GCF_000517525.1 Limulus polyphemus | reverse complement strand
TAAACTTATATTAAAGTTTTTCTTCATTACCCATTCAAGCCGTCTCCAGCCATTATTAGTCTCAAAATGGGTTCCTCGTCATCGAATTTGAATTACTATAGAAAGCTATTTTAAAGAATGTTCTTGTTACATAGTACATTCATATTTGGGTAGAAAGAACATTACTATAGAAAGCTATTTTAAGAAATGTTCTCGTTACATAGTACATTCATATTTGGGTAGAAAGAACATTACTATAGAAAGCTATTTTAAAGAATGTTCTTGTTACATAGTACATTTATATTTGGGTAGAAAGAACATTACTATAGAAAGCTATTTTAAGAAATGTTCTCGTTACATAGTACATTCATATTTGGGTAGAAAGAACATTACTATAGAAAGCTCTTTTAAAGAATGTTCTTTGTTACATAGTACATTCATATTTGGGTAGAAAGAACGTTACTATAGAAAGCTATTTTAAGGAATGATCTCGTTACATAGTATATTTATATTTGGTACAAAGAACATTACTATAGAAAGCTATTTTAAAGAATGTTCTTGTTACATAGTACATTCATATTTGGGTAGAAAGAACGTTACTATAGAAAGCTATTTTAAGGAATGATCTCGTTACATAGTATATTTATATTTGGTACAAAGAACATTACTATAGAAAGCTATTTTAAGGAATGTTCTTGTTACATAGTATATTCATATTTGGGTAGGAAGAACATTACTATAGAAAGCTATTTTAAGGAATGTTCTCGTTACATAGTACATTCATATTTGGGTAGAAAGGTTCTCGTTACATAGTACATTCAGACAGTTGGTATTTAGTAATTCTGTATTAAATTTTTGAGAGACAACAAACTTAATCTTTTCACACTAATGATCTAAAATTAAGTTCAAAAGACGAGTCTTAAAACCATGATCTAAATGTTTTGGCTGGAACTGTTGGCTTTTCACTGAAATAGAAATTTTAATGTGGGTTTGCCCATATTTTTGGATAAATAAAGACTACTGTCTTGATATTTTATGTTGTCTAATATTTAGGTTTCAGAAGTAGGCACCCCAACAGCCAGCTGTAATGCTAGTGATTCGGGAAGCATGACAACCAACCCAGCGTATTATCGTTCTTCGAGAGCTGGCCACAGCTCTTTTCGATCTACAGTGTCAGACAGTGAGATTGAAGCAGGAAATGTAAGAAGGTTTTATAATCTACAGACAAATGAAGTAAAAATGTATTTTATATACATGCAGGATAAAGTACTTAACTCTGTATGTATGGGGTCTGTCCATTGGACTAACACCTGTATATGCATAGCTATACATACTAATGTTTACTAAAACTGAATTTATTTTATGTTCCTTTACAAAATTGGGCAACATTACAAATCTGTTGTATACAAAAAAAAAATCATAATTTTTAATAAATTATCTCTATTAAAATTTGTCTGTGATTTTCTGAAGTCTTTACTGAGTCAATGTGAGTGAAAAGTGATTTTCATGCTAAGACTAAAATTTCTCTCTTTTTTTTTTTCATCTTAAAATTTTATAATTCATTTGCTAAACCTATTGAACCTTCAAAATGATTATCAAAGTTTTGTTTGGTAAAACTGTATTTCGTCCATTATTTTTTCTACCCTAACACTAACTGTACTGAAGTCATTAACGTACAGTGAATTGAAAATTTGAAAAATATGAAATAAATTATTATTTTTCTAGAAAGACTGCAGATTGTAACATAAAATTATAATTATTTATTCTGACAGCTTCAACTACTAAATTTTCTCCATATTCTTTATTTTATTTTATGGTTTGATTAGTGTACTTTTGGACCCTTCCTTTCTGTTTTGTGTAGAGCTTAAGATAAACAAACGATCAAGTTACAGTCGTGCATACTGCAAGCCTGCCTTATGGATCGGACCGACTGAGCTTGTGAAATTGAAAATTTTATTCAAGTTTTGCTACCTACACTAAGAAGTTTTTAATTTTTACATTTTAGTTTCTTTTTTCCAAAAATTATAGAACAGTTGACAAAAATATACATAAAAAAAACAAGAAATTTAGTACTTATGTTTGGACTCAGGTCTTTTACACTCCATGCCGTGGCAAAGTGACCCTACTTTTTTCTCACTGAGCTGGTTATTTAGATGTAACTTTCAAATATGCATTTTAGAACACAAGTTACACCAGATGCTAGAATAGATAATATACAAATCTGAATTATAAACTGTGTTTTCATATAAAGTTTAACATCAGTTGAGGGTAAAGTTCTTTAATTAAATTTTTGATGTAACTGTAAAAGGTCATGACAGTTTCACTTTGGCCCTGTCTTCCACATAGGGTTAAAGAACCTAAAACAAGAATTAAAAGAAAATACTTAATACAAAACATTTGAAGCTACTTGAATAAATCTAAAGATCAGAATATTATCTTTCATAAATATACAAAGAGAAAAGATATTTGGCTAGGATTATGTTGTGTTAGTAGCGATATTGGATAGACTCATCTATCAATTAACAATGTACTTTGTTAATGTATAGTTCTTTTTAACCCTGATATCTTTGTATTGAATGCTCCAAAATTGTTTAATCTCTGTTACTCTTCTGGTTGTTTCAGGTACTGTAAAGATGCTAAAGAAAAGCTGTAAGCTTACGCTTTAGTGTTCAGATGTAGATATCTCTGTATAACGGATAAATAGAATACAGGGTCATTTCTAAATATTGGTGTGTGCCATTGTATCTGCATACTTAATAATCAACCATTAAAGAAGGCTATGAAGTTGTTATTTCTGAATTCACCAAAAGGATATATATATCTCTGTGTGATTTTTGATATGACCTGTAATATTATAATTATAAGAAAAATGTTGAAACGTATAAACTACTTAGTTATCTTTTTTCTATGTATGTTTGTGTGAAAGTTCTTAGTAACCCAAGACAAACGAACCTCGAGTGCTTGGAGCAGTAAAAGTAGTTTAAGCACAGGATTTCGTTATCGGCGTGGCAGTATGGTTACCACAGCTACCAATCCTGGACCTGACACGGGCAGAACGTACTTGTTTGAGGGTTTAGTTGGTAAGAAGGATTTTTACAAGTGCATGTAGTTGCTCGTTACAAGAGTGTAATCATGTGATAGTTAATTTGTTTGAAAAAAAAACAATGGTATTTCAGTACAGATAATTTGTTTATCAGATCAGAGAGTCTTAACCAAGGAATTGTCACTCAAGTTTTAGTAGAAAGTTGCTAAAAAAGTTATATTTTAGTTTGCATGTTTGATTTAAACTCAGTATCACAATATTAGGCATATTAATTTTGAAATATGAGCATTTACAATGCTAATACATTGAATAGCATGGATGCTACCATTTTCTTTAGATCATCAACTTACATTTTTCTCTACAATCCACCAAAATTACCAAAGTTTTTTTTCCCCAATTATCACAGATTTTCAATAGGTCACTAGGATTTTGGACTGGTCATTTCATAAGAGACCAGCTCTTCCTATATACTCTGAATATTTTGTACTTAGATTGTTTGAACCATTATTCTTTAATGGTTCAAAAGTTAGTGTTGAGTAAATTTTGTCCACTGGGTATTGATTGACAAATGAGGATTCTTTATGTGGTACTGATCTTTTTTTTTTTCATAAGACCACTAATTTATAGCTCCTTCAATAGCAAAGTTCTCTTACTTCACTATAGACTCATCACCACATGTAAATTTTGTTTACACTCTTGATCATATTTCTCATGATTGCACTTCCTTACAAAAATAAACTAAAGTTTTCAAAATGCTCAAATGTTGCTCGATGAGTCTGTAATACATCCTATTCATTCTTTTAATTTTTGGGAACCTTTGTGTTTATGCATGAAGTATTAGACATCATGGTTTCAGTTCTTCCACTTAGATCTCTCTCTCCTTCTTCTTCTTCTTTCTTTTTTTTCTTTCTTTTTTTTTTTATTTGCATCTTCTTTTAAACATTTTTATTACCAGTCATTAGCTCTATGTGTGTCCAGTATTTCAGGATTTACTTCTAGTTTATGATCTGAAATACTTGGATGATGAAATTGAAACAAATACAATTAGGTAACTTGTATCTTCACAGAAACAAAACGTTATCTTAAATTTTAAGGAAACATTAAATATACTGAAAACTGCTTTAGGATTTTGTATTTATAGTAGGGTCACAGTTAACAGACTGCTATACTTCACTTTTCCATAACTAGAAAGAGGATGTCTTTAGTAAGGTGTCTTCAAGTTAATATTAGAAAATTTTTGCATTTAGTAAGTTTCCATCCACCTAAATGGAATGTAGAAGATTGTAAATCCTCTATTTTAGATTAAAATTCCATATTTTAATGGCCAATCTGTAAATGCTTGTACTTGCTTGGTCCTGTTTCTGTCCCTGTTTCTGTGGATTGTACTGAAGTTAAAGGGTGATACAGAGGAATTTACGAGTTAGAGATATTTTCCTTGAAAATCAATTAGTGGTGTATAGCACTGTGAACTTTGGTACTGATATACAAGCATTCATTGCTCTTGTCTTTATCTTGTGCAGAAATGATTGTTTCCTATTCCAGCTGCCAGAATTTGTTAAAATAGAATTATCAATCCAGCCAGTTTAAATTAAGACCCAAGCAGTCAAATGTTTGTAAAAGGGTAAAGATTGTGTTTTTATTAAGAAGTTTTGTTTGCTTTGCTGTCCAGGCTTAGTTTATTCTCTCGTTAACTTAATGTAAAATCTACCGTATATCATGGACACTTGATACTTATTCAATATCAGCATATATGAATATTACATCAGTATATTTTATAAACATAAGTTCTCACTTATTAGGATATTTAAATTACTTTTAGTTTTATAGAAATATTTTTTTCTTATTGAATAGCAACATTATATCCTGTTTTGTCTAATTGAGTTTTCAAAATTGATGAATTGTCAAAGTTTTACATTTTCAATAATTTGAAAAACTATGAAACATGAAAAAAAAAATTTGACTGTCACTCTTTCTTTCTGTATTAGATATTAAGTTGCTTCTGTGAAGTAAAATAGTTAATGTGTTTGCAGGAAAAGAACGCTCAACTTTGTGGGACTTCATGCAGTTCTGGGAGGATGCATTTTTGGATGCCGTTTCTCAGGAACGTGACATGGTTGGAATGGACCAAGGTCCTGGGGAGATGATGGAAAGGTAATATTATATCAAAAAATGTGTTATTAAGATGTAAATAGAGAATCTAAAATTTGCTAATTTTCACTGTATTTTTCCTGATAAGTTAAATTTAGACTTGTTCTAATCACAAAAATAATTTGTTTCCAGGTCTCATAGTGCAAGTTAATAAAAAAATAATTTGGAAACAATATTACCCAATTACTCTTGCCTTTTGTCTTTTCCAACATTTTATTCCTTACATATGCCAGATGGAGACAGTGATAATGTTGTTTTAATCTATTGTCTAATGGTTCTAACAATTAAAGCACATTGTTGGTTTGTTAAAAAGACAAGAAAGTATCCTCAGTATAGTTCCATGAAACTGGGTGAACTGTTTGTTTTGTGTGAAGTAGAAATTGTTGTATGAATATATTTAATCTGAATATTCTGTAGTTTTTCACAGTCTTCGGTTTTTTACTTTTGTTTGGAATATTTTCTACTTGAAATAAGTTACATCTGGACATATTTTATTTCTAATAAACTTGGTTTTTTAGTTTGAATAAATTGGAATATTTAACAATAATATTTGTGAATATTAATTACCTTGATAAGTTTTCCATGTGTTTCTTTTTTGCAGGTATAACTCCTTGTCAGAGATGGATAAAAAAAAGGTTAGAGCATGATGAAGATAGGCTCTTATCAACAATGCTGTACAACATAGTGGCCTTCATGATCATGACAGCTGTTAACAAAACAGACATCAAAAGGAAGGTTCGACGTTTACTGGGAAAATGCCACGTTAGTTTGGTGTACAGTGCAGAGATTAACCAGTTGCTGGATCAAATTGAAAATCTCGTAAGTTGTGTTTTTAATGGATGTTTGGTCTTTGTATAAGTTAAATGTGAATCTTATCCTTGTAATATTACTGTTAAAGTTGAAAGGAAAGCAATTTTTTTATAACTTAAAGTATATTTTGTAGAATTAAAACAAACTAAGCGGTAAGTCTGCAGACTTATAAGGCTAAAAACAGATAGCCCATTGTGTAGCTTTGTGCTTAACTACCCACAAACCTTCTTCCTAATAGTGGTGTAAAGAAAAAATAATGGTTCCAGAGATGCTTCTTAGTTTTTCAGATTTGACTACAATGAATCTCCTTTTTTGACATTGTTCAGCTCTGTAACCAGATTCACTGTTATACCAAGGTTAACTTGGGTTTAGGGCTAGAAATTCTGATTGTGTGAGTGAATGAAGGAAGCTAAAAGAACAACCGAGGACACACCTCGTGGCTTGTTACAACCATGACCTTATTCAACTAAGTTATTAGTTAAGTTAACTATGTTATTCAATGTTCATTCAACTGAGTTATAGCTACTAAAATTAGTCAAAGCATTAGATGTCAGAACAGCCATTCATGATTACTTAATTAATTATATCTAAAAGGTAAAATTGATATAACAATCTGTAGTCTCAAACTGAGATGATTGTATATATTTGAGAAACATTATTATAAATCTTTCATTTCGGCCATATAAAGTAAGAATGATCGAAAAAAGTAAATCGTACCCTGAAATAAGGCTGCATAGAATCATAATAATATTTTTTTGGTAACTTAATAATATTAACATCAATAATTAACTATTGTGCTTTTGAAAATTAATAGGTAATAATTTTATCCTCTCAGCAACTGTAAGATATCTTAACAATAAAAAACATATGGCCTGAACACTACTAACTTACAGTCGTAAACTGAAAGCTCTGTGTGTATACACAGATTTCCACTATTACTTTACTAAATATTTAGGTTTAACTAATTCATGGGTACTCAGAGGTTAAACAATCTCTATTCACAAGTTGATAATTACTTTAGAGTAACAAAGTTTGAGATACTTGTACTTTTCTCTTCAACTGTTGTATTTATTAAATCTACCGTCATTAAATTATTTTAATATTTTAGAGTAACAAAGAATAGAAATAAAATTTAACTACTTATAACAATATAATATACATAATTTCATGTATACTCGGTAAGACCAGGGCTAGGTTTATTTTCAAATTTAATATTACGGATGTTAAAATTAACTTGTAGCTTGTGTGATTTGTTCACAAATGTCTGAGTAAGAAGTATACAAAGTATATAATTAGTTTCCATGATCTGTCATAACTGGTGTAATAAATATTGAAGTTTTGAATATGAGGCTTTTGTATGAACTTTAAAAGTAAATGTACAGAGTTAGTAAATTGTGTTTAGTCTGTTTGGTATTTCAAGTTACCTCGTGTGATAGTTGATTAAGGAACTGTTAAATAATTTGTGTAGTTTTTAAATATGAACATCATGGTTCAACTTTTCAGAGTGGAAATGACATAGACCTCAGGCCTTTGGGTAGCCGTCAGATGCATCGCCAGTCTTTTACAGTTCATTCAGGAACAGATTCTGCAGGAGATATGCTTTTCATGGAGGTAAAACCCAATAAAAACCTTTGTGTCATTACAACTTAGCAATTTATGGGAAAATACTTGTGTATTTATAGCTTGGGTTTTTAGAATTCAAAATATTATGAGGAATTAAACTTTGTCAGTAAAGGAAAATTTTAAATAACACTCAGATTTTATAAAAGAACATTTGAATATAATTTCTGATATTAATATAAACTCTCATGTCATTTTAAGTTATCTGTTGGTATTTGTTTGCAAAAGAACCAATGCAGTTCTAGTTCTTTGTAATTATAAACTAGTTTCTATACAAGATAAATTTAATTCTAGTTTAAATTCTCTGTTACATTGGAACACTGCAAGGTGTGATATTCTGTAATTCTACTACAGTTTGTGTGTTTAGTGTACTCCATAAACATTTAATTATGTAACATCTAGTTATTTTTGTTCCATTTATAAATAAATAAAGGACTGAAAACCTTTTAAATTTGATCGGTTTGCGAGGTTGTTGGCTTTAACTTATTATTTCTTAAAATTAATAAGATTTAGCACTAATACTAAAGTCTGTAATATGAGTGTTCTTAAACTGATGTGCCAGTAATCTTCAGTTCAAAGTTAAGATATATTTGTTTTCTAAAAGAAGTTGTAGGGTTTCAAAATTGGTAGAAAAAAATATTATTAAAATTGTTGGGTGAGATGAACTTTAATAATAATTTGTAGATTTTTCTCTTATGATTCTTCATATGTAATGTTTTTTCATACAATCTGTAAATGTTGAACTGTGTTTCTAGGTTCGAGATGATGGCATTATTCTTCGGAGTGTGAATGGAACTATTGTAGAACGTTGGTGGTATGAACGTCTTGTAAACATGACATACAGCCCTAAAAACAAAGTTCTTTGTCTGTGGAGAAGAAATGGTGGCCAAACTCAGCTACATAAATATTATACTAAAAAGGCAAGTTTGACATGTAAGGTAGAGAATGAACAAACAAGTCCTACATGTAAAGAGGTTTTATAGCAAAGAACTCTGGTTCCTAGATTGTGAAGAGAGATTGGAATTGTTATGTACATCAGCTGAGTGTAGCTTTGAAAAACGAAATAAATGTTAGAAAAAAAAATAGGAATAATTAACTCAAATAATTTTTTAGTATTTTATTTAAAGGTGTTTGTTCTCTCAGTATTGGAATTAAGAATTATAAAATGCATTCTTCATATTCAGGGTGTGTTTTTGTGATTTAGTGGTTTATTTTACAAGGTAAACACAATATTTGGTGTTATAATTTATGTTTACAAGTTATACACAATATCTGGTGTTATAATTTATGTTTACAAGTTAAACACAATATTTGGTGTTATAATTTATGTTTATTTTATAAGTTAAACACAATATTTGGTGTTATAATTTATGTTTATAAGTTAAACACAATATTTGGTGTTATAATTTATGTTTATAAGTTAAATACAATATTTGATGTTATAATTTATGTTTGAATAACTTCTTAACAGTAATCTTCAGGGCTTATGCTGTTAATAATTGGGGATTTTTATCCCAACAGTAGTCTTAGTGCAGACAAACTTGATTAAACAAAACAGTGAAAATATCTCTCTCAAGTCATATTAACATTTGCATTTCTGTGTGTGAAATTGCAAGTGCATATGTTTGAGAGAAATGGTGCTTTATAATCAGCTCAGTGTACAGTTAGAGCAGTCAGGATTTTTCAGTTGATCATACATTCCAGTCTAACATGTCTAAAAGGTCCACTATCTTATGATTATTTTTATATATATAAATACTTGGCTTTCATGTAAATCACTTAAGTTCCTAGTGTACAAAGAAAGGCCCACATTGTTTTTTAAAAGACCTCCCTACTCTGTAGTACCTGCTGTGCCCCTGGTATACGTTTGTTTTAACCTTGACCATGATATTCTTTAGGTTTATCCAAGGTTTTGTTTCTCATATTACTTTCCTTTTCCCTCAATGATTATTTCAAGAACCCTCTGTTGAGAGGCTTTCGTGATGTCACAACACTTGGGTTGTACAGTAATTATTAAGTTTTATCTTTGAAACAAAACGAAATGAATAGTTAAAATGAGTGAATAGAAGATTCTTGTCTATCTGTGTAAATTTAATATATAGATAACACTGGTTAGCTGTAATTTATGGTTTCTGAGAAGTGAATGTTCTTATGAAGAACAAAGGATTCTAATGTTAAGTTTATAAAACATGGGAATATGTCACAAACCTGTTTTATTTTCTTAGTTTCATTTGATGAATTTTTCATTCGTAATAATATTTTTGTGTTATGTCTGTTTTAAAACTATAGGAATATTCTGATAAGATAAGCCATAAAGATATTTAGGGTTAGTGAGTATGGTAAGCTTAGGAACTCTGTGAAAGTTTGTTTGTGTGTGTGTGTTAGTAAATTTGTTATTACTCAGATAACACATAAAAATACAAGACTTTCTTAGTTAATGAAAACATAGATAATTGATCGAGTGAAATTAAGCTTCACCAAATATAAAGTTGGAAAGATATTGCTTATATCAGCATAGACATGAGGATACAAATTGTGTTTCTACCTGTCAGTTTGTATTTTTCATTAGTGTTTTATTTTATTTTGTGGCTACCTTACTAATTCAATAGGTATAGATAAAACAACTAGACATAATTGCTGAAAAGAAAACCGAGGTTTTTAAAAATGGATCCTTCTGATCAATAATATTGAAAAGAAATCCAGTTTTCTTTCTTTTGTATTTTTAAGTTATTATCTTTATGTAAGAATCTTTATGAACAGACGAGAAAGTAAATGTCATTATTAGAACAACAAACTAAACATTTATAACGTCATTGAAAAATAATTCTGTTGAATACATTTATACGAGATTAGGCATGTGATAAAATATCACTTTTATCAAAGTGTTTCAAAACTAAATTGACAAAATAGAATATAGAAATATTAAACCAAATTACTTTTTTTCATACAGAACTACACATTGTGTAAAAATTATGTACCTGTCTAAGACATTCACTTTATTTTTCAACTAATCGTTCTAATAATTCATAATTAAGTGGATATTTTTCTAGTGCAAAGAACTTTACTATTGCATCAAGGAAGCAATGGAAAGAGCAGCAGCTAGGGGTACCGGAGTCTTACCTGGTAATTAAAGTTATATTCTTTTTGTTACTTTTATTGCCAGGGCTTTTTCTTTAGCCCTAAGATTGGAACTGTGAAAATATGTTTTGTTGTCAATGTTACAGAAGATACTCTTCATACAATTCGTGAAAACACAAATGGTCTGTATAGAATAAAGTTGTTAAGACTGTTTCTTCTGAAAATAAACAAGTATAATAATATATGTTCTGTGAAGAATGGGGCTGTAATTTTCCATATCTCTGTTATCACTAAACTCTCTAATTTTGTACCCATCTTGTGTATTTTGCTACAACGGTCGAGTAGTAACTAATGGAATCCATGAGTTACTGGTTGCATACCAAATACACACGTTTCAGTGGTGGGTAAAAGGGAAGAAAACTGTGTGTTCTCAGCAATTTTAACTACAACAGAGAGGTCTGTATTGATAGTGAAAGAAACCTGGGTGGTATCAAGGATATTTGGATATATCTCGGATAGTTCAATGATATTCAGAGCAGCAGGTTGACTTGAAACTTGTCACACACAAAAGATCATTGCAGGATAAGTACAATTATTTCAAATGTGTTGAGTAAGATGTAGACTCATTTCCAGATTTCAATACAGATAACTAGAGACTCGGAAAGACTAGACGATTGTAGATGGTTACAGATAACTAGAGACCTGGAAAGACTAGATGATTGTTGATGGTTACAGATAACTAGAGACCTGGAAAGACTAGATGATTGTTTATGGTTACAG
>NW_013668051.1:65487-90138 GCF_000517525.1 Limulus polyphemus | reverse complement strand
TGATGGTTACAGATAACTAGAGACCCGGAAAGACTAGACGGATTGTTGGTGGTTACAGATAACTAGAGACCCGGAAAGACTAGACGATTGTTGATGGTTACAGATAAATAGAGACCTGGAAAGACTAGACGATTGTTGATGGTTACAGATAACTAGAGACCTGGAAAGACTAGACGATTGTTGATGGTTATACAAGATGACTGCTATTTGATGTATGGGCTTGCTGTAAGTGGCAGGCTGTAGGTTTCCAACTGAAGCAACAGTTCAGAATAGCAGTTGGATGACAAGTCAGCCTGATGGTCATAAACTGACATTAGAAGGTTAACCTTTATGCCAGATGTCCAGTAACATGTGTTTAGTGGCTGGATTAAATTTCATGGAGGAAAGACCTGCATATAGTAGTGGTGACATACTGACCCTGGTACCAACAATTGCTGTACTGAACTGTATATGCTACAACATGATCCTGCGAGTGCTTTATGATATAGGGATGGAACAGTTAGTGTTGCCATATGTGGTTACAGTGTTCAAGATACTTTTCTAATGTTTGACCAGCTCGTAACTTTCTGGAAGAAGAGGGTTTCAAGTAGATAGTGAACCTAAATCTGGTTGAATATCTAGTGTGACACCCAATTTCCTGAACTGGAAGTGACTCCAATGAACGATGGGCCATACTACCCCAACAACTCGTTGGTTCAATTATTTTAAAACATTTCACATCAACGTACAACTTGCATTAGTATCCAAGGTTATCATCAACAAAAGTTGCTTTGATATGATCTCTAATAGTAAACATCCCCATATCGGGTCACAAGAGTGGTCACCTGACATTTTCTTTCCATAAAATCTAACTAGGGGTGCCATAGACATTATTTCATGATGGTGTTCAAGCCTTGTCATAACTAGAATATAGAAAAACTCTGATAATCCCTTAATTGTTGTGTGTAGTATATTTAGCTTGAGCTTCTATACATATCTATATTACATAGATTAAAAAAAAGATTCATTTTGAACATCTATGCTTATGTTTGAGTAATTAATAAACTTATTTGTATAGAATCACATGATTTATTCAGTTTTTTTTGGATATTAGTGTTTTGATACATGTGCATTTTGCCAGGTATGGAACTGGGAGGTGAATTTCCTGTTCAAGACATGAGGACAGGTGAAGGAGGACTTCTGCAAGTTTGTATGGAGGGAGTAGGCTTACTTTTTGCAAACAGCAAGGTGAGATGTTTGGCTTGTAATTGTTGCTTTTATATATTCAAGCTGATAATCTGGCTGACTGTTATGTTTATTAAATTATGATAAGAGAAGTTTGAATATAATCCTGTTTTAGTAGTTAGGATGATTTGTTCTGTGACTTTTTTTTACAGTTATTTTACAATTTCTGTATTTTAGAACAAAAAAAAAGATTATTATAATTTATCAGAATACATCCTTAATGTTGAAATCAATTTGGACTGGCCTTGTATAAAACTACTTATTAAAAACACCAGGCCTCACTTAACAATCTCTACATAATAAATACAAACTAAATATAATAGAATTATTAGAAATAGTTAAGAATTGGAAGTCAATTTTAAATAGAGATTCGGGTCCAAGTTTCTGAGAAATTTATTTTTGGAAATGTGTTAAAAGAAAGATAAATAGGGGACAACGCCATTTTTATTATTTGAGCAAGATTTCTTCATTATTTAAAAGTAGAGTTCTTTACTGCTGCTCCCCTACTGATGATACTGGATCCGTAACCAACGAAAACATGTAAAATTGTTAGGTAAGGCCTGGTGCTTTTAATAAAGTTCTACAAAGTATTGTTTGCCCCCTTCCCTTCCCCAGTAGTTCAGTGGTAAACCTGTAGCCTTATTATCTGGGTTTTGATTTACAGATAGCTCAATGAGGGGCTTTGTGGTTAACGAATTATTAAATTTAATTCTGTATTATTGAGTTTTTAATTAAAAAGATAATGTGAAGTTCTTAATTTGTAAACTGTCTTTGCATGTAAATATGTTTAAAATATAGAAAGGATATGAATAATTAAATTTCATACTTGTAATACTTTCGTTGTACCATTCTGATTTTGATGTATTAATATGTATAGAACATTTTTATTTCTTTAAAAAGTGTTATATCCCTCAAAACCAATAAAAAAAATTAAAAAGACACCCATTTCGATAAACTTTTGTAAATTAATTTGTGAAAATAATCACTATTATGCATTGTTTGTTTGTGATGCTAGGTCAGATATCATTTTTATCAAGGTATGGTTACTTGTGATATTCTTCATGTAGTAACCTAAGTTTGATGGTTTTTTTATGTAGATGTTACCATACATTAAACAAATCTGGGCCTCATGTGATGATGTCATGTTCGTTCTGTTGGCAGCCTCCTAATTCTCACAGCAAGGACCTTCTCAAAACATCCTTTTGCTTGCTTGTCACATGATCAGTGACATTTATATACTCCTAATACGTATACCATTTGTCTCTCTTTTTGCGGCTGATGCTAGTGCCCCCTGCATTTGTACAGAACAGTGTCACGTTAGTTGTCCTTGGTTTCTCCTTGTGACCTTTTTATCTATGAGGCTTACCTACTGTTCTTGTAATCAGTGCTGTAGCATTACCTAACAAGTTTTTTTTTTCTTATCTTCACTTCTGAATGTATTTTATTGCATGAATCTTTTGAATATCAATATTCTCTCTCTGCGTGGAGATCTGAGGTCTTTTGTAGAAAACCCAATGCAAATATAACCCTGTTTCTCACCAGGAGCAGTAGCAAGCGAAGGGGCTTTTGAGATGGTCCTGAAGAGGGTATGGATCACTGTTATATCCAGCATTTAATTTCAGTAATGTACATTTCTTGTGTAACTAATAATCTTAATATTTCTCTTCCCTTTTTCTTGGCCCTCTCTGTCATCCTGCGTAATGTCGTCATCGAAGGACTATGAGGTATAGCAATTTTTCTTATTCTTGGTTTGTAGAGACACTGCCCAAAATGTTAACACTGCCCAAAATGTTGGGTAGTAAGAGTGTTGGGCCACCTTTTTTGATGTAGTGGGTGTGTCTGATGTTGTGCACCAAATTTAGGTTGCCTCGGTAGTGCAATAGTTGGCATGATTCCGCTGTTGTTTCAGTTGTTGCACACATAGCAAGTCTGTCACGTAGTGTTTCTAATACAGACCATCTCTAAAGGTTTCTTCTTGCACTGCTTTTATAGCATGTTTTTTAAACTTTTTTGTTGCTTGATCTGTTTTTTGTGTGGTTCTGTGTTAGTGTGTGTGTGTGTATATATACTGTGATTCCTGCATGTACGGAGTTAATGACATTTTGTATTCAATCAGCATGGATATCGCATGCAGTTTAGAAGAATGTTTGTTTTTCTGAATGTACTTGATTTTAATCTAAATATTCATCATAGAAGTAATTATAAAATATTGCTCTGTATACTAGTGGGCTATTTATTACTGTTAAGTACCCGAGCTTTAAATAATTTAAAATAGTATGCATGTTATTTTGAATAAGTTACTTAGCCTAATTATGTCATTGTGAAATCAAACAAAAAGCACACGTTTCTGACTTTTTTGGTTCCACATAGCTTGAAGTACTTCCAAACATTAAACAGTCAATCAACAAAACTGTTGAAAATGTAGAATGTGTTAAAGTCTAGATATTACGTGCAGTATTACTACTTTAAAACTATATATTTATACAGATATGTATGAGTGTGTGTATATAATACATTATATATTATTATTCTGTACGATACTTGATTTGTGTTTGGATGACTTCTTTAAACATTTTGTACATTAATTGTATTTTCAGTATATAGCCATTACTACTTTTCCATAACTAACTTTCTTGAACTATTTTTTTCCATGGATAATCACGCACACACTAGGTACATTCAAAATCAAGAGATAATGATTTGTCTCTTATTAATCTCGTAGATTTATTAAAATTTTTACAGGTGATATCAATTTAATATTCTGTGTGGATTCTTTTACATTGGTTGTGTGTATCCTTATAACTAAAATATAGGAAAGTTATATCTAGAAGAATAAATGGAATTTCAAAAGACAGGTTACTCAGTAATGGTAGTGAACTGTACTAAGCTTTATATCGTAGCTTCATCAGATTGTTTGTAATACAATACAACGTTAGGTGTTTAGCATCACTACTAATCTAGTATTAATAATACTAGTGCTTGAATTGAGGGGCAACATCCCCTTGTTACCAGAAAAAAAAACTCAATATTACTAGTGCTTGAATTGAGGGGGAACACACACCCTTGTTACCAGAAAAAAAGAAAGCTCAATATTACTAGTGCTTGACTTGAGGGGGAACACACCCCCATTACCAGAAAAAAAAGAAAACTCAATATTACTAGTGATTGACTCTAGGGCGAACACCCCCTCATTACCAGAAAAAAGAAAACTCGATATTACTAGTGCTTGACTCTAGGGGGAACACTCCCTCATTACCAGAAAAAAGAAAACTCGATATTACTAGTGCTTGACTCTAGGGGGAACACCCCCTCATTACCAGAAAAAAGAAAACTCAATATTACTAGTGCTTGACTTGAGGGGGAACACCCCCTTGTTACCATAAGAAAAAACAACTCAATATTACTAGAGCTTGAATTGATGGGGAACACACCCCCTTGTTAACAGAAAGAAAAATGAAACTCTAACTGAGAAAACTGTGAGTAGATTTCAGTAGTTCCCTTTGTTAATTTCTTTTATTTTTGCAATAAATCAAGATGCCAGAAATGCTTTGAAATTCATTAGTGTACTATTATACAGAGTATGCAAAAGTCAGCGAACTTGGGGTTGACACTGTATAGGAATATGCATAACATTGAGAACTGCCTTAATTCATAATGATTTTGTGAAAATTTGTCACATAAACTACTGATAGTAGAGACTGTTGACAGCAGCCTGTTTTACAGATCAGTAAATTCAGTTTTTTGTAAACTCCAATTTCTCATTCTTTAGTAACTTTTAATGGTTAGTAACTTAGTGATTTCCAGTATCATTTACACAATTACAAAGAACACTGGATATGTGTTTGTATTTGAGTGCATCCAGTGGGTTTGGATGAGAATGTGTAGATGCATGAAATTAGTAAATTTGGCACACAGATGAGATGGGGGGTTCAGATATATGGCACACAGATGAGATGGGGGGGTTTCAGATATATGGCATACAGATGAGATGGGGGGTTTCAGATATATATATGTACAGTTAATTATCTTTTACTTACTCTTGAAAATATTAAACAATTTAATGCAAAAATATACTAAATGTAATGAATACAGTAAGTTCTCTGAAGCTGATTGGTTTGCTAGTAGCTTGGAAACGTACATTAAAAATTTTTAATCACTACCTGGGACAATATATTTGTAGCTACAACTTACCTTTGAATCCAAGCAACAAGCTTTATCTAACTGTCATTGAATCAAAAGTATTTCTTAAATTTACCCCCAAAAATATTCTCTTAAAAGTTTATTTATTGATCTAGTATGTAAGAAAAAAAACCACCGAGATAAGGTTATAAGAATTAAGTTTATCTTAAGAATTGAGTGCTTTAAGTTAAAAAAAAAAATTAATGTAAGAAAAAAAAACCCAACAGAGAAACAAATTTGCTGAGTAAAAATTTTTGGTGCATAAATTATTAATATTGTTTTCTCACTTTAAAACCCAAGATGATGTGTTCAACATTTTTTTAAAGCAAGTGTTCAATTATCCACTTAGAATTTAGAGAAAATTCTAATTATGCCAAATATTAGTTATTATACATATATCAAGAAGAAAAAAATATTTGTCTTGGCATTTCATAATTTCTGTAATTGGCTGCAGCACTAAAGATGTGAGTTTTCTCAGACTTCTGTGCTAAATCTGTTTTCAGTGTGAAACAAAAGTTACCTTCTTATAATGAAGTTTTATTCCCTTTTTTTTTAGAAGGGAATTAGAACCACTGCATCAGTGTTGTAAATTTATTTATTTATTCAAGATGTATTGAGCTTCGTAAAGAATTATGAAAATCCAAAATGTGGAGAACATTTAAAAAGAAAGACTTTTAAGAACACAGTTTATTTAAAAGAGGTGACATAATTTCACAAATCTTTGTTTTCTAGTTCTTTGTAAGGCTTGAAAACATCAGGAAATGCTTTACACAAAAGGGTGTTATCTTTGTCTTGGAGGAACTTAGTAAGTAGAATTCGTTTTTTTTTTAATGAATTTTGAATGAATTCCCAATTTATTTGGTCTTGAGATGATTAAAAAAATTAAGAACTGTATGATATATGTTAGAAGTTAAGTTTGTTGCATTGTTAGCTAACTGGTACAAAGCGTACTACTTTTACTGATGTGTTTATTACAAAATCTTAATATTTTCACTGCTTGTGTGAACAAACAGAACCAAGAGGTTTTTAAGTCTACCAACAGCCATTCTTATTCTAATATATAATATTTGAAAATATACCCAATATTTTTGCATAAGACAGAGGAAAATTAAAAGGAAAACTTTATATAAAGTATGATTTTAAGGAATTTTGAATTACAATTTTTCATTTCAAACTAAAAGTATAAAGGTAAATTTCTCAATTATGTCTTTTCTGTTCTATTGTTGATACATTACAGTTTCAGAGCTGTTAGACATTGTGATACAATTTACTGAAGGCTTGAACTTTTATGAAATTTCAGATCCTAAAACAGGACAAGTAATACAGAGGAGATATAAATCTCAAATGGTGAGTGTTGTTCACCAGAATCCAGACAATAAACATTGTAATTCATATATTTATAAAGCTGAGAGATGTCCTTGAAATTAGCTGGAGTTTGATTGTATGTTTTCAAATGGATCCTAGAATTGAATCAAAACAAAGATTTCTATGACTATTTTTACTGCAGAATGGGAACAATAGTACACTAGAAAATTCAATCAGTTTAACAATAAGTTTTTTCTGGAAGCTTTCTTTCCATAAATGTGTATAATGTTTTTAACCCTCTTGCTATGGGTAGGTCAAAGTGCTCATATCGTGATCTTTAATTAAACTGCTTTATTATCATTGTATATGAATAAACTTTTCATCAGAACATAGTTAATGAACCAAATTTTAATATTATATAAGTTTTAAGTTGTAAAAAAATCCCCAATCTTCCCTAATATGAGAATTGTGACGTTTGTTCTCTAGGTCTTCTCTCTTCTCTAACTTATTTACCACTTCTCTGAGAAGTATGGAATTTAGTGTAAATTACTCATTATAATATAGATATTCTTAGGTGCATTATTTAAATTAAATAAAAAAAATATTATTGCAGTAAGTACCATTAGTATAAAAAAGTAGGTTTAAGTTTTGTCAACAAAAAACGAACAAACCAGTTAAGTACTATATTTCTTGTTTTTCATGTGTATTATTTATTACTATAAAAGTAACTAAAAATATAAAGATTAGAAACTTATTATGTTAGATAAGGTTAAATTAGGTAAAATAATTATAA
Source organism: Limulus polyphemus (assembly GCF_000517525.1). Lineage (NCBI taxonomy): Eukaryota > Metazoa > Arthropoda > Merostomata > Xiphosura > Limulidae > Limulus > Limulus polyphemus. Next base: position 82,637 of record NW_013668051.1, on the reverse strand, counting down.
AAATATCTTCATGAGGTATACTTGCGAGAAGTTCATGCATTACATAATTCAATACTATAATGTTAGTTACACATTTGCTGAGTGATTTACAACTTGTGTGGTGGGATTATTAGTTAGATACAGTTCAAAGAGCGATAAAGTAATAAAATTAAGTATAAGTAGATGTATACTGTAACCAGCTTTAAGCTATTTGGGATAAACAATAGTAGTTTCTTGTTACAATTTGCAGTCATTTTAGAAAGAAAAAAAGGTAATTTAGGTTTATTTATTGATACTTATTTAGGAGATTATGCAAATAAAAATTTCACAATTTTCAGGTAAAAGTATTTTTAATCTTAACATAAATCATTTTATACTCAGAGCAATCAACACTAACTATATTCACAGACACGTAGTAAAAATACTTGATTAAAAAATCTGATTTTATACTCGGAGCAATCAACACTAACTCTGTATATTCACAGACACGTAGTAAAAATACTTGATTAAAAAATCTTATTTTATACTCGGAGCAATCAACACTAACTCTGTATATTCACAGACACGCAGTAAAATACTTGATTAAAAATCTTATTTTATACTCAGAGCAATCAACACTAACTATATTCACAGACACGTAGTAAAAATACTTGATTAAAAAATCTGATTTTATACTCGGAGCAATCAACACTAACTCTGTATATTCACAGACACGTAGTAAAAATACTTGATTAAAAATCTGATTTTATACTCGGAGCAATCAACACTAACTCTGTATATTCACAGACACGTAGTAAAAATACTTGATTAAAAAATCTTATTTTACTTGTATAAAAGACTTGTAATGTTTACTGAAAGCCTGCCAAATTTTGTGAAGATACACAAAACATTAAAAGTTATAGTATGGAAACTGGTCAATTTTGGGGTTATGAACTCAGTTGAATTGACCGAACCTGTGGCAAAAAGAGTTAAAAATTCAGCCAACCGTATCGATGTGAACACTGTAAGAAAAAGTTTAGAACTGGAGGTGAAATAGACAATGCTCTGTACAGAAAACAACATAATATAATATGTTATTTGATAGTTAAAACTTTGGCTTTCTATTGGTTATAAATAATATAGTATAAAGCATCAGAGGGAACTATTGGCAGTTTCTGAAAGAGAGGATGTGACAGGTGGGTCTGACTTTCTAGTTTATGGTTCTATAAACAAATAATATTGAAGGCTATAAAGATTATGCTTGGCCTGAAGAATATCTAAGTTATAATGAGTAACATATCTTCTCAGAGGGGTGGTAAATATATTAGAGAAGAGAGGAAATGTCACAATTCTCATTCTAGCGTGATTGAGGATTTTGTAAAATATTTCATTATGAAACTAAGAACTTAAAACTTGTATAATATTAACATATGATTTATTAACTATGTTTTGATGGCAAATTTATTTGTATAGAATGACAATAAAGTGGTTTAATTAAATTTTGAATGTAACTCTTTAAAAAGTCGTGACGTGTTCACTTTGACCTCCCTGTGGTGAAAGGGTTAACAGTGATGTGTTAGCAATGTTTAAAAAAGGCTTTCATCTCTGACAAATGTTCGTTTTTATTTGCTTTTTAGTTATTTTATGTTGAAGTTAAGCTTTTGTGTTAGTGATCATATTTAATTTATTTTTTCAAACTGTTGAGATTGAAAATGTATTCACCTTTGTTTTGAAGGTAATGATACCTTTTCTGTCATCCTAGATAAACTTATTTTGGATCTCCCTATTCATTTTAAAGGTTAAAAATTATGTGTTTTTTTCAGTTTGTTCCCGCATGTATTTTTGTTACTTTTACATCACTGTTTTATGTAGGCAGGAAAGGCAATTCTCTTGATTCATCGTGTGATCTCAATACACTTGGCTAAGACAGAGGTTTCCAGTAATCTTTCTAGTAGTGGTAGCCTTGGAGAAAACATTTGTAACGAGCTCAAAAACCAATGGTGTTCTAAACCATTAACTGTTGCTTATTGTTTGTTCAGTGTTACCAGGCTAAAGAAGCAGGTGAACTATTTTTGGTTATGTTTCTTTTTACTTAATTTACATTATTGCTTCGTTGCCGTAACTCATTATTTTTACCTTTTTGTTTATCTCTTTTGTATTAAGTTTCATTTTTGCAGAATTATTATTATTTTTTTCTGTCTGTCAAGTAGTATCTTTTAAAAACATTGCTAGAAAATCATCAAATATTTTCATAGTAACAATTCAGTAATGATTTTTTTAAGATTAATTCATTATATAAATATTCATTATAAGTTAACAAGTAAGATCTTGTAAAAACAGTGCTAGAAAATCATAGTAAATATTTAATGAGAATCTTTTTTTTTTGTAATTGATACATAAATATTTATTGGAAGTTGTTGTTGAGATATGGAGCTTTTGAGGCAGCATAAAACCCCTGATCACATTTTGCCAGCAGGTTCTTGTAACATATATATATATATATGTTAATGTTATGTATTATAACTAGCATATCTACGAGTACTTTATCTCTGTAGGCTGATCAGATATGCTATGCAGTTCTCTGTGTCTTTTCCTATGTTGCTGCTGGCACGGAGCAGCGTAAGCGTCGAGAAGCTGCAGCACTGGAAGCGATGCAGAGTCGAGAGCAGCGTAAGTGAGAATTAAATGTGGAAGTGTCAAATTGGCTCGGATGACAAGCCATACGTTATAATCAAAGGTGGTTTGTTGTTTAGAATAGTTACTATTGATCATAACCATCCTTTTTTGTCCAGTTCATTGGATTTATAGGTAACATTCATACAGTGAAGTAAAAAAATGCATTTCTGTACTATTATTTATAGTGTGGGTTCCACTGAATGTTTTTCTATTAAAAGTGTGCATATATTTATTCTATAAAACGGGGTCTGTAAAATATTTGAATGTCAGTGCAATAACCTAGTTTAAGGACTCTTCACTTCTCCATACACGCAGTTTTACGTATTCTTTGTTCTTTTTATCGTTTTATAGTGTAATTTCTTAAGTCATATGATTTATTATTCAATTGGGCCTGTACTTTTGTAGTTTTAAAACATAATAGAACTGTGACATATCAGGGAGCAAGGACAGGTTTCTTATAATAATTAAGGGTAAGAACAGAAAGTACAAATATTGTTAGTTTTCACGATATCGTGAAGTAACTGCACTAATTGTATAAACTGGAACGGCTTGAAAAGGTTGTGTATTTTTAACTACACCTGCTCATTCTTAAATTTTAAGACATAGTACAACATGAGCGTTGTCCCAGGTTTGGTTATAAAAGAATTACAACTAGCATAACACTTGTAGCTACTTTAATTTCAAGGCTTCCATAAAACTCATTTTCTAAACAACTGATAGGGCCCAATAGTTAGGGTGTTTGATTTGGAATCTGCAGGTTTGAATCCCATCACTGAACGTGCTTGCCCTTTCAGATGTGGGGGCATTATAATGTGATGGTCAATCCCATTATTTGATTAGAATAGCCCAAGTGTTGTTGGTGGGTAGTGTTAACTAGCTGTCTTTCCTATAGTCTATCACTCCTAAATTAGCATCACCTCCCCATTCAACAAACAAGAAACCTGCTGCCTTCACTGTATTAAATCTGTCTACAGTATTTTTGTAGACACTTGGTTAGGACAATTATTTATAAAACATTGTCTCCATTTCTTTGATTTATTTGTCACATGGTTTTGGCATTACAGTTAATACATTTACAAGTATAAGAATACTTTATTTATTGACCTGAATTGAAGATGTTTTTATTTTAGCAAAAAGTAAGATTTAAAAGAAACAACTTGCCCTATATTTACAGACTACGTTCTGAGTCGTTGATATGTTCAGTCAAGATTGTTGTGAAATAGCACAAGTGCATATTAATTTTAACCCTGTTTACATTGAACAAAGCCCACCCTGAAGAATTAGTGATTACTAAAATTCCAAATTGTTTTGTTACCTTTCTTACCTAACAAGTACTTACCGTAATTAAGATACATTACCGTTTGTGACAGAAATGTTATAAATCTACCAGCACATTTAAAATTATTTAGACTAAACAAGTAGAACATTTTTGTGGAATTACCATATTGGACCAATGGAATGTTTTGATTTTAACAAACTATCAGAACCATACCTGATCAGAAAATTGTTCTTGACACCCCCCCCCCTAATGGTGAGCAAAGAAATGTTTATTTTCTCCATTTTGTACTGAAGCCATCTTACCTGATTTATTATACCATCTTATAAATACTTAGGCCTACTGTACATTTTTATTTTACATTAAAAAACTTAATATTTCTTCTTTGAATAGTAAAGTCAACATGGTAGGTATTTTCCTTTTAATTGTTATTTTTCATACTCTCCAATTCTGTACGTTTTTCAAATGATATAAGCAACAATAGTCCTATATTATTTTGTTCAAATGAATAATCCATATTATCATAAATTTGTCTAGTATTGTTGACATATTCAACCAAAACAAGCTTTAGGTATTTTATATAAAACCAGTAAAAGGGTGAACAGATGCCAATCTTTAAGAAAATGTTTAGGTTTGTCACCTTTAAGTATTGAAGTAGTAATGCCAGTTCACATAAAATTAGATATTTTCAAAAACAAAGCTAATAGCACTATAAACAAATTGTAAAACTGTAAACTCCTGGCTTTTATTGTTTTTCATGTTTTTATCATAAGTACGACATTTTTGTTAAGTAGTATTTTATAATTTTAGTCTTTACATTGTTTGTGTAAATGCTGGACTGTGGACCTGAGGTTTTGTGGTTCATTAGGTAAAAAAAACCAAAAAACTTTACATCGGATCCGAGGATGCATTGTAAGAGTGACAGTCAAATACCATTATTTGATTATAGCAGCCTACGAATTGGCAGTGGGTGGTGTTGACTTCTAGTCTGTCACTTCAGAATTTGCATGAAATTCAGGAACTAAATTATCTACATATACATTTTAATGATAAAAGTTTTGAATTATCAAAATATAACCTACATTCTTTCCATAAATTTTACTTTATAGTTTTCATTAAAATGGTAATTTTTACACTTTAGATATTTTCTAATTCTTAAGCATATACTTTCGTACTATGAAAATTAACATAGTTCTGTACTCTCTAGTCTTTGTAAGCTACTAATTAATGTATTTTCCTTCTTATTTGTTTTATTTAATAATGTTCATAACTTATTGTAATTCTTTGAATATAATTAAGTACACTTTCAAGAAAATACCACCATTTACATTTAACTCAAATTAAAAACTTTGAACTTTTCTCGGTACAAGGTATAGAAATAAATTCCTTAATCTCTTGTTCGGTTAGGTTCACATACTTACCATGTTATAAAATTTCTAATAGGTCTTATTTAATCACTTGATTAATTTGTAAGTTTAAATGGTTAATAGAATGATCAGAGTGATAAAATACACCCGTGTCACGAGATTTAACTGTTTCCATTAATCAGGTACTACTTTTTTAAGAAATTGTGTAGCCTCCAAATTTAATTTTTTTCATTAGGGTGAAAACTCTTCATGTGTTTATTAAGTTGTAAACTTCCGTGATGTTAATAGCTACTTCTAAATTTGTAGGGTTAGTTTTAGTAGTATAAACATCATCGTCTAATTGTTAATCAGTTACTTTATTCCACCGAGCACAACATGTTACTTGTACATTATGAAATTTTTTAAAGTATTTCTTTATTTTGGGAACGTAAAGAAACTGAAGTTATGTTTAAAAAAAAACCATTAACAACCAGGAAAGTTTTCTTCACTGTTTCATTATTTTATGTGTGGTATAATCTATTTCATGTGAAAAAATAGCTGCTTCTCTTGTACAAAAATTTATAGAAAAAAAAAAATTTTCCCATTCTGCTCAAAATGGGATATTGTAAACAAAGAATTGAGGCTTTTTTTATCCATAGAAATTAAATATATATCCATTTTTGCTATCTCTCAGCTATCTATTATTTATTAAACAATTTTAAACTCAGCCATATTTATCTTTATTGTGTAATGTAATATGTAAATTATTACACAGCTTTATACCAAAAGCAAAAAATCGTATAAAGAACATAACAAATTCAGACATCAGCATAATAACCACTGTTAAAAAAAATAAACATTTCGATTCCTGTGTATTTAACATAGTCTATGTTTAAACCTTTTAGGATAGCTTTCATTAATTTATTTTGAAAAAAGAAAATTTATAATTTAACCACTTTATTTCGTACAAATGCTTTTAACTATTTATTTGACACTCAATAAATAATCATTTAGCTGTTAATAGTTAAAATTTGGTGTTTCAAAATCTCACCATTACAACTCATGTCATGTTTAGTGAGATTTGACTCTTTTACAATCCACTTTTGGTTAGTTTGTTCATCTGAACAAATATTAATCACTCCCCTTCAATAGATAACAATCTATCTTCCATTTTACCAAAATTTCACAATTTGTTTTGGCAAAGTTTGATTTTCATTTGAACCTTTCATTGCAGTAGTCAATAGGCGTTTATGAAAAGCGATCATTCAAAAAAAAAGAATTTTTACTACTTCCTCTGTATTCTCCATACTTGGAATCCCACAAAGCATTAAGTTATATTGATGGCTGTATTTTTCAAACTTTTCTTCTCCAAAAATTGAAGATTTTTCAAAGATTTTTTTTTAACCACTTCTACCTCTTTTTTGCATTATATATAACTGATGTCACGTGCTGTTCATTCTTTAAAGCTTTCAATTTGGGGAATAGCTTCATCGTTTTAGCCTTGTTCTTAGAGTTTGCTAGAACAACCAACACTGTCAACTTATAATTATATCAGTTATTCTCCTGAGGTTTATTTGATAGAATATTTACTGTTTTTTTTAAAGATCTTTATTAGGTTTTCCAATTATCGTTGATTGCAGTTTAGGAATTTTAAGAGGATCCCTGCACAATTCCTCTAAAAACAGCAACCATCTTAATATCTGTCATGTCTACCATCTTAACCAGAAGTGTACCTGTAGTGTATATACTTATATATATTTTCAACAACAGTGTTTACTTATCTTAATAATTTCTTTATTTGTAGAGGCATAAGCTCAAATTTCATGGCAGGCCATCTAGCTTTTCTTGAGAAATATCGTTATTAGTGCAGTTGTTTTCGAAACTCATTAAAATATATTATGTAAAATTGTGTCATGGTGTAGGTGTAGGAGAATGTGTACACAATTAAATTTAAAAACAATTGTGTTAGAAACAATTGTTCTGCATAAATTTAGTAGTTATTCACTCTATATTGATAAATTTGGATGTTATTAAACAGTTACTATCAAGCTTTTGTTAAAATTCCAGTTTTGTTGTAATTTTCAGACACCGAAAACAAAGTAATAAAAAGTCCTTACCAAAGTGATAAAGACGTTGTTCGTTATTATACATAGAACTAATTGACTCTCGGTATATTTGGCTCAGATTTTAAACCAATACATTTAATTTGATGACATCAACGAATGGTATTTCAGCACTTGTATAAATGGAAATTGAGTTTCTCGGACTAATTTAGGAATTTTTACTTTAAGGCTATGCTAGTAGAAACTAAGCTTTGAATAATTATATGCCTCAATGTACATATTCGTAAATGCACCCTGTTTGTTGATGAACATTTATAGATTTGTGTAACGATCAGATTTTCTTTATCATGTAATAGAAAAACTTCTGTTCATTGTTTATCTGTAATTAATTGCTATATTGTTATAATCCAACATTGTTTAGTATAATCCAACATTGTTTAACTAGTACAATCGAACATTGTTTATAATTTGAAAAGTGTTAAGCCTGTTTTTTTAAATTTGAGCCAATCTTAATATACAGTCTTCAATTTTTGTAACGGCTGGTCATTCTTGCTTCAAGTTTTTATCAAAAATATCCTGATTTGTTTTTTAAAAAAAGCTGGATTCACAAAACAGTAGGATCAGAGAAAGACTGTATCATTCCGTTTGATTTGATAGGCATTTAAAAGGAACCCTTTTAAAATTTAAAAAAAAAAATTTCACTAATTAAATAACTTTTACTTTTTGGGTCACAGGCCAATTAGCTGTCTTTAAACTGTTGTTCTAAATTTTCAATCCAGAATTTGCACGTTTCACTTATTCACCACATACATACATACATATATATATACTTAGTTTTTTTTTAAAGGAAACTATTTGGGTCTTAAAATAGATAAATTTTTCTGTTTTGTGCTTGGAACATATATGGATGTAGTGGTTTCCTATCTTTTTTGATAAACACCAAATCATTTTTATATTTTGATTACTTAGTAATTAATGTATGACTGACTGGTAATTGCTAAATATGAACTTGTATTGAATACTGTGTATTTTATATTAATTACAACCAAAATTAGTGATCTTGTAAAGGCCAAAGGTCGTAATTTAATAATACTGTTCTATCAAAAACTTTGCACTTAATTCGGCAATGTACACAATTAATATAGTGGCTTGTAAGATAAATGATTGATAGAATATTTAAAATCAATGAATTATAGAAATTAAACAAAATATAATGTAAATTTTTATAAAATCACTCTCTGGTCTATAGTTTATTTACAGTCGTGTTCTGTATAAATGTAGTGACTTTTGTTGTTGATGACTGTAATGCAATAAATTAATGTTATTAAAAATGGGTTAAAAACAATAGACACTTTGTGTTAAATTGTGTTATTAACAGAAGTAATGTTTAACAGGAACAACTTTCGTAACTGAACCTTGTTCGTAATGAAGTTTCACATAAAGACCATTATGTAATTGTTGTTGAAATTACTGAGTCATTTCTGAAATGATTTCAAACAATTCCACTGATCATGTTAATTTACTGGGCAATACCCTCTTATTGTAATCAAAGAGAACTTGGAATAATATTACTCGATTACAAAAACTGTGCATTAGGAAATGTGTACTACTAGTATAGCCAGTATAGTTAAATAATGACACACAAGCTGGGCAGCTCGGCATGGCCAGGTGGATAAGGCGCTCGACTCACAATCTGAGGGTCGCAGGTTCGAATCCGCATACCACCAAACATGCTCGCCCTTTCAGCTGTGGGGGCGTTATAATGTGACGGTCAATCCCACTATTCGTTGGTAAAAGAGTAGCCCAAGAGTTGGTGGTGGGTGGTGATGACTAGCTGCCTTCCCTCTAGTCTTACACTGCTAAATTAGGGACGGCTAGCGCAGATAGCCCTCGTGTAGCTTTGCGCGAAATTCCAAAAACAAACAAACAAACAAGCTGGGCAACATTACAATATTACATTTTGTCCTGAAAATCTTCTACTATAAACATTATCATAAACAAAATGCTCACCTAGGAAAAAGAAAAGATAGATACAAGTATAAAATAATTTTTCCTATCACATCGTACCTAAGAAAACTGTTATTAAAACTCCATATTGGATTTCAGTAGCCAAAGAGCTTGCAGTAGGTACTGTTGACTACCTGCCTTCACCCTTGTCCGTGAGTTCAAAATTAGGTATGACTAATGCAGATAGTAACTTTCACTAGATAGCAGGTTTCTTCAGGTCAGCCGTTATCTATAATTCTAATCTTGACATCATCTGTTGCTCAGTAACTTGTTTGATATTGTACTGCAGTAAGACTGATCGTTTTAATGACAACCCTATACAAAGGAGACTTCAGGACCAAGACTTGAAGGGACCTTTTGTCTAACAAGGCCAGTGCTGTAACTGCTAAACTACACGGGACTACAAGTTTACTTATGGATTTATTCACTTAGAAATATCTATTCTTAATTGTTCTATACAAGTTTTCGGGAAGAAGAGTGAGTGTATAAAGCAAGTTACACATCTCTGCCAGGCCAGGTGGTTAGGGTGCTCGACTCGTAAACTGCGGCTTCGAATCCCCGTCACACCAAACACGCTCGCCCTTTCAGATGTGGGGGCCTATTGATGAGGTTTCCCACTGTTCTCTGGTTGTCAACAAATTCACTATGGAAGTACTTGAGCTGCTAGTATGATCTGTTGATGTGAAATGTTTGTGCTATCCAGGCAGCCATCTGGTCCCACAATCGTATCAGCAGTTGATGTGAAATGTTTGTGCTATCCAGGCAGCCATCTGGTCCCACAATCGTATCAGCAGTTGATGTGAAATGTTTGTGCTATCCAGGCAGCCATCTGGTCCCACAATCGTATCAGCAGTTGATGTGAAATAATTGTTGTTTTGGTTCCAAATTGTCAGCATAATTCTCACCATGACATCAAGTACCTTGGTAGTAATTTGTTCTCGGATGTCAGCCTTAGAGATTTCTGTTACATTCACTATTCCAGTAACCATTCCCTTTGTAAGCTGTTCATAATTACAACTACCACTGGAACTGTGATGCTCAGTATAATAATGTTTAGAGGAAGTGAAGTTTAATGTGTAGACAAAAAACATTGAGCTTCGTGTGTTTGTTCTACTACCACAGTGGACAGTGGTAACACACTAGACTAGCTTTGTAGTACACCACAGGACACTACCTGTACATTTGGCGATTCTACAACTTCTTGATCTGTACATACATATACCAGTCCTCTGATCTGATCAATATTGGATGATTGTATTGTAGATCTGTAGAAAAAACAGCCTTACTTTTTCTGCAACAGGTTCGTCACTAAGGTCCTGATTACCTAACTATGATCAGACACTGGCGAAAGTTAGATATGTGCCTCATGACTCACATTTAGCAGATCAGACAGTGACGAAAGTTAGATATGTGCCTCTTGATTGAGTTTGGTCACAAACTTGGACAAATTCAGAAGCTTGTTTGTGCCCAGAGATTGTGACAAATTTCATTAACCACAAGATTATGTTTTGGTGTAACCAGTACCTGTCACGACTTTGAAGTGTATCTGGCATTTTTGTGATAAACTTGATATTTGTTATGCTAAATGTGAATCAAGAGGAACATATCTAACTTTCGTCACTGTCTGATCTGCTAAATGTAAGTCAAGAGGCACATATCTAACTTTCGTGTCTGATCTGCTAAATGTAAGTCAAGAGGCACATATCTAACTTTCGTCACTGTCTGATCTGCTAAATGTGAGTCAACAGGCACATATCTAACTTTCGTCAGTGTCTGAACTGCTAAATGCGAGCTTTGCTTTAAGCTATTTCTCTGGTGACATGTCTCTGCTTGAAGCTGTTTCTGTGGCGACATGGTTTGAGATGGCCGTATCAACTACTATAGCTGAAAATAAAGTCAACAACAGTTGACATGGTGAACTCATATTGCTTCAAAAGAGTTCCGGGAGATGGTACTATTTGAAAAGAATCAACTAGCAACTTCATCAGTGTGATGAAATCACAATGGTTCCATATGAGATAACAATAGACCCAGTTGTCATGACCGTGCCACAAAAGCAGTAGAAACCTTAGATAAGATGATTAAGGCATGAAGACCAGAGCCTCCACCTGCATGCAGAATTATCCTTATCCTACAGTATGACAAAATTGGTGGGAGCAGCTTAGTGCATCTTGATATAAAGATGCAAGAGGGTCAGTAACAACCAAAGCCGCTCTGGCTGAAACAAATTAATGAAGATTGAACATGTCACCAGAGAAAAAGCTTCCATCGGAGACATGCTACTACAGAAACAACTTCCGTCAGAGACGTCACCACAGAAATAGCTTAAAGCAAAGACATGTCACCACAGAAAAAGCTATGCCCTTGATATCCTTCAAATATTTCATGAAACTCTTTTTTTCGTGTTATTCGACTAGAAAGATGCACTTGGTGTACGCTTTTCAAAACAAATATATATATATATTAAATCAAAACTCAAAAGATTTAAGCCTTGGATATTCTGGCTAACTTCAATTTTACTTCTGCAGAAAAGACAAATATTGGAATATCTTCGATAAATATGAATTATCAATAAGAATAACCAAATCTAGAATCTCATTACGATTTGTTTACAAATTTCATACGCCTTTAAGATTGTTTTTATTCTGAATACAAAAATTCTTTTATAAGCTGTGGAAGAGACGTAATATTTTTCAATAATCTCCCAATGTTTCAGTCTTTTCCATTAATGCACGCTTCTCGTGTTTCTAAAAACGTTCTTTTTCATCAAAATTACTAAGACGTCTTGGTATTATTGAAAAAATGGGAAAATTATTTTCATCTTATTTAGCTATAAAGCTGCAATTGATGTACGCTTTTCAAATTATAGCGTTATTTAATTAAATAAAAACTCGTGTGATTTAATCTTGTATATTTTTTGTAGATAATCTGGCTAGCATCGATTTTACTTTACTTCTGAGAGGAGAGGTACAGTAGAATAGCTTCGAAAATTGGAAAATATTAATCAATTTCCAAATTTAGAATTTCATTACAGTTTGTTTATAAATTTATTCTACCTTAATGTTTGATTCTATTCTGGATAAATTCCTTTTCAGCTTTAGAAGCGATATACTGTTTTTCTAATTAATATAGACAATCAGAGGTCATACATTTAATTTTGGTTTAAAATATGCACTTTTTATCTTGTTTCAATAAAGTTGCCCCCCAGTGGCACAGCGGCATGTCTGCGGACTTACAACGCTAGAATCCGGGTTTCGATACCCGTGGTGGGCAGAGCACAGATAGCCCATTGTGTAGCTTTGTGCTTAATTACAAACAACAACAACAAATCAATAAAGTTATTCAACTAGAAAGGGGCACTCGATGCACCCTCTTCAAAATAAAAGATATTTTACAAAACGAACAAAATTTAAGTTTTTAATTACCTTTTATATTTTCGCTAGCTTCGATTTTACTGTACTTCTGAAGAAAAACAAACAGTAGAAAGGCTTCTAAGACGCCCTCTAGTGGCACGTCTACGGATTTAAAACGCTACAAACCGGGTTTCGATACCCGTGGTGGGTAGAGCATAGATAGCCCTTTGTGCTAAATTAACTACAAACAAATAAAGCTTCCAAGAATTAAAATTATCAATGAAAATTCCCAAACCTAGAAATTCAAAAGTTCTGATTTAAAATTTAGTCCAAGTTTAAGTTTGTTTAAATGATAAATAATAGAAAATTCTTTTTTAAGCTTTAGAAGCGATCAAATACTTTTCACTATACTCAAAATGTTTCAATCTGCCTGTTTTTCTAACCAATATAAATAATTTTGCCTTAAAATGTGCAATTTTTTGTAAACAAAATTATCAAGGCGGCATTGTTCAAAAAGTCTAAGAAAACTTGTTTTTTAAGTTATTCGCCCGATTTATACTAACCGGTGTCATCTGATTTTATATTTAATACAAGTGGAAATAAAATGAACTTTTTTAAATTAAGCCTAGTATCGTGTATACAGTTTTATCAATACATTAATCAAGTACTCCTTAAAAGTGAGTAGTATAACTCTGTTAAAATAAGAACGTGATATACGTCTTTGAGATAAACACTCATTAAAACTTGCCATTATTATTGTAATTATAAATTACCCGAAGTTGCTAATCCTGTTTAGTGTTGATACAGAAAATCGATTACACAACTGTCAAAAATGGCAAAGTCAATACACCACTGAAGTTATAATAGCTTGAAATTTTTTTAACCACTACTGTAAAAGATGCATTAGTTGGGGGAAGGAGCTAACCATATAACCTTTCCAAGAAGATATTGTTACAAAATATTGCTAAGCTGGGAATGTAATTGTTCCTCAACAACATTAATAAGATTCAAAAGTACATACTTAGAAAAATGGACATCGTATCAGCATTTTTGATAACCAAGGAATGCATTTAGCTTGTCTCTTTATAAGGTATATTAAAGAGATTTTTCATCAAAGTTGTACTTAAATGTACAGTATACTAAAAATAAGTGACTCATTCTAAACACTTAAGTATTCTGTATGATTGCTTGTGAAAAATTCAAGCTATTGTTCTAAAAGCATAACTTTTTGTGTATTTTATAGATGCTGAAAATTATAATTTTACAAACATCTTTTTGAGTTTTATCTGGTTTTTGTACAATCATGATTCATTTTCATCAACTCAGACGAGTCTCTTGAAATAATTTCTACTTTATTGATAATGTTATGCATTCTCTTTCCTGTTATTTCTTGTATGTTAAATAAACGCAACTGTTTCCGTTTAAGTATAGCACCAGTGTTAAATTCAGTTCTTTTTAGAAGTGATAGTTTATCACAAGTTTGTATACATCACTTTTTACGAATCATAGTTCAGTTGTTGTGAATTAGTGCTTTTTTGTATTATTGCGTCAAGTTACTAGAACCTTCTACGTTTTTCTCGTTGTTTTAATTAAGTATTATTGTATCATAATATTTCATAATGTAGAATGTTCTAGGCCTCTGTCAGGCTATAAATACACGTACAAAATGTAGTTCCGAGTTAGTTAGCTGTAGATAGATAAATAGATCTAAACTGAGTGATTGTGAGTTTAGCCACAAAGAGCATATAGTGGCGATTTCTAAAGAGAAGTTATCACAGATTGTATTGTAATAACATAGAAGAGAAGAAATAATTTCCCTTGTCAGTTGTGTTCTAAAGTAACTGAACCAGCCGTGTGGAGTTTGACGGAAAAAAAAAGTATTTAAGCTCTGTGGTAACCAACAGTTATAGTGGTGAATTTAAAGTGAAATTATCACAAACAGCACTGTAATAACAGAGCATGAGAAATAATTCGTCCTGTCAAACTGTGTTCAAAAGTAACTGAACCAGCCTGTGTGGGCTTTGACTAAAAGAGACAATTATCTAAAGCTCGAGATACAACTGATAATCAACAGTGTAACGAACATTTGTATACATGTTTTAATATATTATTTTAAAACAAGTGGACTGTGTGCTGTTTGCTTATTTTTGAAGGTTATCACCAACAAGTCACAGACACCTACTGTAAAGAATCTGGCCCATACAAACATAAAACCTGACACTTTATTTATTTTGTAGATTTTTTACTCTGAATAGAGATGTTACTATATACCAAATGGATCATAATCCACTAGATAAACTGTGAATAAATAAATGTACCATGTGGCTAACATAATTTTCTTCTGTGAATCTTACACAGATATAACTCATGGTTCAAATCCTATTGTCATACAGCTACAAATATGTGGCTAAAAAAAATGATTGTTTTTATTCTACTTCTCATACTCATACACAGAATTAACATCAAAATTGTAACTTATGCATTTTTAGCTACACATAAACCACAGCTATATAGATTTACACAGTGAAATTTATATTTGCAAATACTGTTTGAAATACACATTGATAAACAATCACTGCTGGGTTTGTAAAAAGCAAGATCCTCAGAAACAGTTTTTCTGGTCCCCATGAAAGTAGTTTTGCTCCACAACAGAAGAAAACCTTTTGGTAAGTCTTTATTATAATTGAACATTAAATGGCACTGGTGAAATTTCATTCAATCAAAATATTTAATTTGAAATCCTTTAGGTTTTTAACAAAATAAAAGCTAAACTGACAAATATTTACCACAGTTATAGCACATTTATTTTAAATTAGGTTTTGTACTCTATCACTAACATGCATCGATTCCAACTAACAAAGTAATTATAACTTTATTAAATCTATGATTAATATCACTGTCTTTACGTGTTTGTATGGAAGAATTCTGTGTTAAAGTATGATAATCAAAAATGTGGGTTCGAGTCAAATGCAATGAGAATAAAAACACATACACAACTAAAGTGTTCAGTCAGAAAAAATAAGCACAGTGCCTTATTTCCTATTTTATTTTCCAACAAATGCTGAAAAAATCTATTTTTGGAAGCTTTATGAGATAACAGTTTAGATTTGAAGTCTGTTGAGCAACGGAATGATATATGGGTATACCTTTTTACATTTGGAAGTTTGTCGAGCAGGTGGATGATATATGGGTATACCTTTTACATTTGGAAGTTTGTCGAGCAGGTGGATGATATATGGGTATACCTTTTAATTAAAAAAATCAAACTTTTTTTTTGATAGTTTTATGCATGAAGGTTATAAAAAAAATGTAAGAGAAATATTCTTAATTATTAATATTCTTAATATTGTATATTGCTCTTGAAATAAGCTGCAGAAAGAGACAAGTCAAGCATTCACACACAACAAAAAATGAAGAAAATGAGGACAGCTTGACAACTAATAGCTGAGGATAGAAGCCGTAAAATAATTATTGAGAATACTGATGAGAACACCATGGGGATGCTCCAGAGAACATGTGAACAGCGTTAAGTCAGAACAGTGTTCAGAAACCACACAAAATTACCTAAAGACACAATGGAGAACAAAAATACCATTACAACATTCCTTTGTGAAAATGAACTCTAATATATTGGTGAAACACAAAGACCAAAAAGAATTAGAATTCAGGAGCAACAAAACAAAACACTGATCCACAATAGCTCATCAGGCCAGATAAGACCATAGAATAATACAAAAATAATGGCACATGAACCACACACAAGAAAAACACAGACAAAAGAAACAACTTCTGACCTACTGGGTTAAGTACAAGGTCACAAAAACTGAAAAAATAGTTTGAATCAGAGCTTGCAAAATCCCTCTTAAGTGTAAGTCTGATTAGAAATATTGGACCTTAAGTTACATAACAATGTATAAATCCCTCTTATGTGTAAGCCTGATTAGAAATATTGGACCTTAAGTTACATAGCAATGTATAAATCCCTCTTATGTGTAAGTCTGATTAGAAATATTGGACCTTAAGTTACATAACAATGTATCAATCCCTCTTATGTGTAAGTCTGATTAGAAATATTGGACCTTAAGTTACATAACAATGTATAAATCCCTCTTATGTGTAAGCCTGATTAGAAATATTGGACCTTAAGTTACATAGCAATGTATAAATCCCTCTTACGTGTAAGTCTGATTAGAAATATTGGACCTTACGTTACATAACAATGTATAAATCCCTCTTATGTGTAAGCCTGATTAGAAATATTGGACCTTAAGTTACATAGCAATGTATAAATCCCTCTTATGTGTAAGTCTGATTAGAAATATTGGACCTTAAGTTACACAGTAATGTATAAATTCCTGTTATGTGTAAGTCTGATTAGAAATATTGGACCTTAAGTTACACAGTAATGTATAAATTCCTGTTATGTGTAAGTCTGATTAGAAATATTGGCCCTTAAGTTACATAACAATGT
>NW_013668051.1:55033-64631 GCF_000517525.1 Limulus polyphemus | reverse complement strand
GATGAAACTTCTCACAATGTTTCAACATCATAAGGAGAAGTTCCTAACAAAGTTTCATTACAATTGGGTCTCTTACAAAAAAAAGTTTATTTAGTGCATGTGTCCACTTTGTTAAAGAAATAAGTCAATAACAGTTTTATTTTGTACTAAAATGAAAAATATTATAAAATACACACTCGCTAAAATCACTTCCTTAATGGAGAAACGGTACTTCTTTCCATATTAATAATGTTCATTAATTTTGTACATTTATTATTATCAACGAAATTAATTTATTTAAATAAAACTTCTAAAATTGTAGTAAAGTGAGTTTCATGCAGAATTTAAAAGTGAGTTTTCCTAGTAAAGAATACAAGCGTATGCTATGAATTGAATTGTTCTGTGACTGAAGGAATCGCAAGTCCTTCGTAGGGAGTTTGTTGAATACAAATTTGCAGGAATTTTGTAGTAACTCGATCTTTGTAAGTTACACAAGTATTTTTTTTGAACTTCAGTACGAGTATAAAGTGATCAAAAACATCGAAAATCATGATGCTATAAATTGCCTAATAGAAAGAGATATAGGCTTCCTCACCAAGTTATGAGACAAGATCCAGGAACAAGCCCAAAATACAGAAGCACATCAAATTGCTCGCCAAGATGCAGTTAGAAGTCAGGAGCAGTTTTGTGACAGAGAGGCGTACCATTCAGTTCACCAAGATACTTACCGAACAGCCACCCTTAGGGCAGCATTTCTGCTAGTTTTAGAATATTAGGTATAAAGGCTCAAACCTACATATCTCCAGATGTGTACATAAAAAATATCTGTATGTC
This sequence comes from Limulus polyphemus, assembly GCF_000517525.1. NCBI lineage: Eukaryota > Metazoa > Arthropoda > Merostomata > Xiphosura > Limulidae > Limulus > Limulus polyphemus. The sequence goes on along the minus strand of NW_013668051.1, from coordinate 63,818 downwards.
ATAATACATTCTGGTATAACCAGTTGATGGTTATTCAGAAATACAAAGTTTTTCAATGATACATTTTCTATCTTCATTTTACTCTGTATTGGGGTTTCATGTTATTGTCTTTTTGAAATAAATTCATTGATATCTTTCTTTCTTTTGTCTATAGTTAAATGCAACACACATTAGTAAAACTTAGAAGAAAAAAAAGCTGTGAGAATCTATATACATATACATGCTTCACTCAAAAAGAAATATTGTTTATTCTGGATTATACTTTACAACCCAAAACATCATTTTCTAGAATTTTAAAACAATAACAAAAAAATTGACTTTACATAAAGTACCTTCATAGGTATTCTGTATCAAACTGAAAATAAAGTTAGCTTTATGTGCCCAGGCAACATCAATATACAACTGACTTTACATAAAGTACCTTCATAGGTATTCTGTATCAAACTGAATATAGAGTTAGTTTTATGTGCCCAGCAACATCAATATACAACTGACTTTACATAAAGTACCTTCATAGGTATTCTGTATCAAACTGAATGTAGAGTTAGCTTTATGTGCCCATGCAACATCAATATACAACTGGCTTTACATAAAGTACCTTCATAGGTATTCTGTATGAAATTGAATGTAGAGTTAGCTTTATGTGCCCATGCAACATCAATATACAACTGACTTTACATAAAGTACCTTCATAGGTATTCTGTATGAAACTGAATATAAAGTTAGCTTTATGTGCCCATGCAACATCAATATACAACTGTATGTATGTGTGGAAAAAACAATAGAAAAGTGAATATTTATCATAACACACCTTATTTTTTTAACAATCAGAAGCAATGCCACAACAAATACATTTTGAGCAAATGATATCTAACCCTATTTAATATTACTAATTATACAAAATTTTCATAAACTGAGAACCTCACAAGCTATAAACACATATACAAACCACATCTGCTTCTCAATTACCTGTTTTTTTATATATATTTTGTTCTTACTGACAGGCTAACATACAACTGTTATCATCATATTCAATAGATTAACATTTTACTTATTACAACATTACCATTTAACGCAATAGTGGTTCACATCTAATAATTTGTGAAAAGCACACACTAAATAATATTATGTCTACACATACATAAAAACACATCCTTCTGTTTATATCCCTAATGTCTACTGCAACATTTTTAACATAATAAGTCAGGGAGCTAAAATGAAACTATATTTTGCACGCAGTAACATATAAACCAAAACCACATATTACAGATAATAATTACTCTACAGTAACATTATCTATTGTGGACAAGCGGTGAAAGTTCACTAAATACCTTATCAAACGAGACTTTAGATAATAATATAAAAAGATAAATAAATATTTTTACAGATATTACAAGAAAATTTAAATATACAAAAATTCAAGAAACAACTCTGATTTACAGGAAAAAGTTCACTCACAGAATTTAGGAAAACAAACTTATTATTAAGTTATATCTTGACCCAGGTACATTTAACTATGATTTTATGAGATGAAGTGTATTTCAATATGGCCAGAGGCAGGTTAAGGGTTATATGGGCTAAATTTTTCTACCGGAGCTATTATTGTTACGACTAAAGATTAAGATACAAAATACTAAACCTCATAACGGGCTTGGAGCTTTAGCCCCCATCTTAATCCGCCTTTGGTTCTGTTGTGTTTTGCAAACATCTGGTTCTTACATCAGTTTTAGTTGTGTGTGTGTTTTTTGTATGGTTTCAAGAATGTGTTGTGTAAAAGAAAACTTTGTTAATGTTGTCTTTAATAATAAGAACTCTTATCTGGAAACTACAGAAATGCAAAGGAATTATTTGATAAGTTTTTTTCTTTAGTATTATAAAGAAAATAATGCTGTGAAATTTGATCATTTGGATTTTAAATGTTGCAAGAGTTTGGTTTGTTGTCTTGAAGGTAGCATCTTTCGAGTTCATCCGCTAACTGTTTTAAAAAAAATAACGATGCTAACTGTCTTAAACAAGTGATAATTCCATCACGAAAGTTAATGTAAATGTTTTTCGGGTAGAATAATGAATATTGTTTTTATTCAAAAATACTAAGATAACATTTAAATTAATGTTTAAAAATTCTACTTGGATCTCTAATGGACTTTACACATATTTATATAGAAATAAAACAAGACATTCCTTCTTCATCACATACTTCAACTGAAGTAATATGGATATACGTCTTACAAATCAGTGAAAAATGTGACGGAAACTTTTGATATTCTTGTCAGGAATTTTGTCTAAGTTGCATACATACTGTAATTTTCTGAATATAATACATTCACAAATATAACCTGCACACTAACCTTCACGAGTAACGAGTCAAATTTGCTTTATCACCATAAATAATATGTACCTAGACTTTTGAAATACTGCGGTCAAAGTAACTCTTTGATGATAAGAATGTCAATCTGCCAAAATCACTAAAAGCAAGTAAGCCTTAATGCTTGATATATAGAGAACGGTGATTTGTCAATCTGCAAAATCACTAAAAGCAAGTAAGCCTTAATGCTTGATATATAGAGAACGGTGATTTGTCAATCTGCAAAATCACTAAAAGCAAGAAGCCTTAATGCTTGATATATAGAGAACATTGATTTGGACTTTAAATTTGAAAGTTTTACTGAAAGCAATTTTTATTTTTGAATATCAAATGAGATGTAGCAATAACTCGTTTGGTATTTCCAAATATTTATAAGTGTGCATATAAATAAATATTAAAAAATCTCAGGACTTGGTCATTTTATTTCCAAAATTGTATTTAAACAAACTGAAAATAAACGAAAATGGGAGATAATACTCATTTATGTCTTAGAAACAGTGAGAATTAATAAGACATACCATCAAAATCCAATATTTCTAGTAAGTCTGCCTTACCATTCATAATGTATTTAATAAAAGATGGTTTGGACTGACTGTAAGAAGAAAAAAAAAATATTTAGATTTCTTGCCAAATATTATACACATCCTTACTTCTAGATAAAGTTTTAGTGAAAAAAATGTGCATTATATTCGGAAACATACAGTATTTCATATGACTTCTGTTTTCTCTTATCTCTCCAGGCTCTTTGGTCTAACAAGAGACATTATCCAATAGTTTGACATTCCAGTATGGTTGCTCTGTGTGAGAAAGGCTACAACTGAGATGAAAAAAGGTCTTCATATGTAAGTTCATAGTTTTATCCCGTTTTACTTTCATGAAGGTTTTTTGTTAACGTTATAGCTTTAACAGTGCATGGTGTAACTTATTTTTGTTTTCTCATTTTACTCTCCTCTTTATAAATGGTAATGCTTAAAAAATATTTGTAATTGAACTGTAAAGTTTAGCTGTTTTTTGAATTACAATTAAACTCACTGTTTTTCTGTGAAGCTGTTTTTGACTTAAAATTAAACTGACCGTTTTTCTGTGAAGCTGTTTTTGACTTAAAATTAAACTGACTGTTTTTCTGCGAAGCTGTTTTTTGAGTTAAAATTAAACTGACTGTTTTTCTGCGAAGCTGTTTTTTGAGTTAAAATTAAACTGACTGTTTTTTCTATGAAGCTGTTTTTGAGTTAAAATTAAACTGACTGTTTTTCTGCGAAGCTGTTTTTTGAGTTAAAATTAAACTGACTGTTTTTCTGTGAAGCTGTTTTTGACTTAAAATTAAAATGACTGTTTTTCTGTGAAGCCTTTTTTTGAGTTAAAATTAAACTGACTGTTTTTTCTATGAAGCTGTTTTTGAGTTAAAATTAAAATGACTGTTTTTCTGTGAAGCTTTTTTTTGAGTTAAAATTAAACTGACTGTTTCTCTGTGAAGCTTTTTTTGAGTTAAAATTAAACTGACTGTTTCTCTGTGAAGCTGTTTTTTGAGTTAAAATTAAACTGTTTTTCTGTGAAGCTGTTTTTGAAGTTAAAATTAAACTGTTTTTCTGTGAAGCTGTTTTTGAGTTAAAATTAAACTGACCGTTTTTCTGTGAAGCTGTTTTTTGACTTAAAATTAAACTGACTATTTTTCTGTGAAGCTGTTAGTTGACTTAAAATTAAACTGACTGTTTTTCTGTGAAGCTGTTTTTTGACTTTAACTACTATGATTATCTATTACAAATGTATTTTACTCTATCAACTTACTTATACACACAATGAGTTTGTCTTTTATTAAATTGAACTATATTAGTTTATTCAAAATATTTTACTATTTATTATTATTTTTTCTATCTTACTGGTACCTACTTATCTTAGTTTCTTCACTCGACAAACTTAACTTCAAATTCTCTTACATAAACCTCACATGCACTGACCATGAACTTACTGTCTTAGTCATAAAGGTGAAGGCATGAAAAACATTTAAGACAAAAATACTTTTTTTCTATGAACAGTTATTACATTCCAAATTAGAATTGGCATTAATTACAAAATTAGAAAGATAAGCAACTGTGAAAAACAGTCGGACTGTGTTATTACACAAACATTAAAACAATTCTACGGATGCAAGTAAAATGCATAGAAGGAAATCAACAAAATTTAATATTAATAACGAAACAGGCCGAGCGATAACCTTCTGTGTTTTTCATAGGAGTAATGTGAACTTCATTAAAGGTTATTTATAAGAAAAAATTATACGATTACGTCTTATATCAGATGTCGGGGGGAAGGAAAGTCCTGTCATCAAAAGAGTTGCATGATAATAATGTTTCATATCATAAAAAAAAAAGAAAAACTTTTAATTTGAGCATTGTCACTAAGAAACCACAAAATACAAGCACAATAAACTTTTCCCTGTTATATAAAAAGAGTAAAAAAACACAATTTCAGAAATCTGGCCATCAAATCAAAGCAATCATCACGCTTCTTTTTGAGACAATTTGATACTTAAGTACAAAGATAAAGACTCATTTGGCGTGAGCACGAAACTCGTTTAAATCTCACTAAATATCTTTTCTTCTGCTTAGGGTTAAGGTATAGTTGTCTCTAATTTTGAACTCCTCACCAGAGGGTAGATAACCAACTAACAGCACCCATCACTACAAAGGTTTTGTCTTGCTCTTTTGAACTGAATGATGGTATTGACTGTTACTTTTATAACAAGATCATAGACAAAAGTTTGAAGCATGTTAAATGATTTCACAATTTGAACTTTGGACCTTTCGATCTACACACCAGCATGCCTAAGTAAGCGTGCCTTCCAAGTAGCTGTTGTTCTATTGGTAGCTTTAAAAATTAAAGAACTCGAAAGAGGAGAAAATAAAAACTTCAGAAATGTGGTGGTAAACGAGCACACATTCATTTTACCAAGAAAACACTCAGCATTTTAACCAGAAACACGCATTTTAGAGCATAAGAGAAAAATATACAAGTACTTCAAGGTCATTATTTTCATGGTTAGTACACTGAGTATTTCATAATAAACAAGTTTCAAAGAGTATCCAACACTTACAAAAGATAACTAATAGAACTTCTTGTTCCTTGCCTTCACCTCCTGTGTTTGTTTCTTCATTATCAATACAAGTAAATCACTGTAAGTAGCACTGAATTAATCTTAAAGTAAGCCGAAAAGACTTATGGAATAAGATACTTTTTTTAATTAGTATTTTATACAAGTGCACGTATATTAACGCAAACTATTTACTAACTTTAATAAATAAAAAACTGATAAATTAAGTTACCGAGCATTTCCGTGATAGTTATTCAAGTTTGTAATAAAGGTATGGAAAAACTGTCTGGGTATTTTTAAATGTTCTCTTACTTACCTAACTACATTTCTTGATCATACTGTAGTTTAAAAAATGTACTACATAATGTAATGGAAAATATATAAAAATTTATACACAAAATAAATTAGCTCTCTCTCTATATATATATAGCAAGTTCATACAAATAATATGTTTGAGAAATGTAGCGTTTAGTAGTATTCCACTTATTGTACACTAACCAACTAAAATTCTAAAAATGTACTGCCTGTTTGAGCCCTAATGAAAGGAATCATATTTATTTTTTTCCAAGAAACATTGTTGAGGCAAGTAAAAATAGACGTTACATATTCTGTTAAGTTAGAGCTCATACACACAAAAAGAACCTCCGTCTTGATAGAAAGCAACGGTAGTTACTTGAAGAAAGTCAGACGACTGACTAGTTGGGGGCTTTTTTGAACACTTACATCAGCATGAATTATCTTACTTTGATTTTTTTTGCAGAATTCCATTTTCTTCAGCTACTATTTGGTTGATTGGTCTTGAAACTTCGATACAGCCATCGCTAGAATTATCATTTGTACAGAGAAACATAGGATTGATAGGGTGGGGTCGTAGAAAGAAGGTCCAAACTGTCCACCCTACGAGTCCAATGATTCCTAGTATCCAGGAGTACACAACGTAAGTAGGGAGAGGCTTAGTGATGGTATCCCAATCAAATTTGGCAATTACCAAAAACTCTGTGATGATGATGGCTAGCATGACCCAGGACTGCCGTCCAAATTGTTTACAGTTCCTGTAATATAGACATACCCAGTTTCTGTAATTACTTTGAATATTAAGGCTATTCCGTAATAACACAGAACAATGGTTTTAATATATTCTACATAGCTACTAAAATAGTACAAAAATAAACTACAGTGAATTGAATGAACATATCAAATACTTCAAGTTCCTGTACTATTCTGACTAACTTTCTAGACAGCTACAACTGTTTGTGATGTATTTTAAGTATGGTTCTTGTTTTAAAAGTTATTTCTTAGCTACGTAGAGAAAAATTTTAAAGTGGACTTCTTATTTTAAAGTCTCATCTTATAGCCATATATTAAAGATAAGTTGTGGTAAAGAATACTGAGAAATTATAACCATATATTAAAGATAAGTTGATGGTAAAGAATACTGAGAAATTATAACCATATATTAAAGATAAGTTGGTGGTAAAGAATACTGAGAAATTATAACCATATATTAAAGATAAGTTGGTGGTAAAGAATACTGAGAAATTATAACCATATATTAAAGATAAATTGGTGGTAAAAAGTGGTGAGAAATTATAACCATATATTTAAAGATAAGTTGGTGGTAAAGAATACTGAGAAATTATAACCATATATTAAAGATAAGTTGGTGGTAAAGAGTGGTGAGAAATTATAACCATATATTAAAGATAAGTTGGTGGTAAAGAACACTGAGAAATTCTAAATCCCAAGAAGACATGTAAATTGAGCTAACACAACAGAAAGTGTCATACTCAAGCCAAACAATCCACTTACGGATCATCCAGGTATTGGAATGTCTCTCGAATGGCAACAGCTCCGGCCAGTACTATGAGAATTAAGCGTAGAAGATTCAATACGTGTGGTGGCTCAAGCCAAAGTACAAACTTCAAGTAAAAAGTATTCAATTCAGACACTAGGAACTGAAAAAAAAAGGATAAACATTGTTAAAAAATATCAAGACTTAAACTGTTTAAAAAACATTGATAATTTGAAAAGTTACTACAATAATTTATCATACAGAACCTTATAAAATCTTTATTTTCTGCCAACTTATGAATAATTAGTGTGGACTGTTTGTTTTATTAAACACATGAGATTGTTTGGGTTTCAGCCAACTGACCTGGAAAGACTCTGTTTTTTTTATTATAATAATATAACTACATATATTGATGAAAACATACATGCTATAAAGTTTCAACAAGACACCAATATTTCATGTATACAATGATTTATATTTTATCTTTACAAGTTTATGGTTTATAACAAGAAACAAAATAGATTATTTTTCATATTTCATGTCAGTGCACAAATAAAGATAAGGAAAAGCTAATTTTAAGGTGTTTTTTTCTTCTTCTTCTTAGTCATCTTTTAATATTTCTGTAGTACGGTTATTTTCAGACTTACGATAAAAATTATGCCTAAAACAGAAAACCAACGACTGAGGGTAACGGTGGGTTTCCAGTCAAAATCAATCCAACTGTGTGGTCCAAACTGGGCTGCTATACGCCTGAGTTTACCAGAATATGTGGGAATATTCCACAAACCTCGCCAGTGATAAGGCTTCATGGATAAGTACTGAAGAGTCTTCATTCCAAAATATATACCCAATCCGTTACAAATCAATGCATCCAAAATCCACTAGAAAAGAAAAACGTATCATAGCATGTGGAAATGTTGAAACCTTCTGTAGTCTCAACTGTCAGACTTCTAAAACTCAAACATTTCAATTTTACCACAAAGCTAATTTTAAATACATAACTTGATACTTTCAGTGTTAATAAATAATACATTAACTAATATAGAAAGAACAATAACTTTATACTGGGATAAGTGAACTTATAAGATATTGACAAAGCTGTAATAGCGAAATATTTAGCTAATAACGTTACATTCTGGAGATATAGGTTGTGATTTTATTTACGTTTATAGAAATAACTTTAGACTTTTGTTGTAATATGATGCCTTTCTTAACCATCTCTCCAAGGACGTCTTTTTTGGTGCATGTCATGAGATTTTAGTGAGTTATATTCAAAATTTAATTAAACTACTTTATTATCATGATATACAAATGAATACAGTATAAAAACATGGCTAATAATCCATATTTTAATAGTATTAGGTCGTCAAGAAATTAAAGTCGCTTTTTTTAAGATGAAAAACCCAAACAACTTATCTAACAAAACAAAACATTTATTAAATGAAATAGTCTCCATTATTATCAATGATGCTTTTCTATCTTACAATCACGTTGTTAATGCCCTGATTAAAGAAATCAGTTCGCTGTGGATTGAGGAGTT
>NW_013668051.1:52690-54033 GCF_000517525.1 Limulus polyphemus | reverse complement strand
GCCAGAAGAGACAAAGCAACGTTCACACGTTGGAAATAATGATCATCGGAGAGTTCGTGAGGCACCAAAACACCTTCTTTATGGAATATTCTCATATTCCTTAGATGTTTACATATTGTTTCATGAGAAAAATGCAATTTCAGGGCCATTTCACGAGTATGTTGTTGCCTTGGGTTAGACTCAACAGGCGTCTTCAGAGCATCAATATCAATTCCAACATGTTTGACCCTGCCATCACAGTTTTTAAGACTAAAGTCACATGAACGAAATTTGCTGAACCATCGTTGACACTTACGAACGTTCAAAACATTTCCATAAATTTCTTTGATATTATTTGTGGCTACAGAGGAGCTGTTTCCCTTCTTGTATTCAAACAGCATTACTTTCCAATTGGGTGTCTCGTCATGTGCCATCACTATAAGGGATTCGTTTAACTATTATTGGTGATGTACGTTTTTTTGGGGGTGGTTAGTGAAAGTGTTCCAAAATGTGACATTAATTTCTTGACAATCTAATATACAAGTTTTAAGTTCTTACTTTTATAAGGCAATATAAAAAAAATCTAGAATTTCCCCGTGTGTGAGAATTGTGACATTTTCTCTCTAGACATCCCCTCTTCTCTGATTTATTTTCCACCCCTCCAAGAAGTACAAAATTTTCAAATAAATTACTTATTATAATATTCGTCATCATTCAGATAAAGCACAATTTTCATAGCCTTCAATCTTATTTGGTAACATAGCCATGAAACAGACAACCAGATCCCTCTTACCATACCCATCTGTCACATCCTCTCTTTCAGAAATTGCCAATAGCTCTCTCTAACATTCAATACTATACTATTTATACCTAATAGAAAGCCAAAGCTTTCAGCTGTCAAATGATGTATTATATTATGTTGTTTTCTGTAAAGAAAATTGTCAATTTTGCTTTCAGTTCAAGCTTGATTCCCACGGCAAACACATCAATGAGCTTAGATGAAGTTGTAACAGCAACTGTCACATAGTTAGAAAGCTATAAAAACTGTGGTAGTTATGGGACATTGTCCATTTTTGGCACTTTATTGTTCTGTGTTCTTTGGTGCATTATTTAATTAAATAAAAAATTATTTAGTGCAGTACTACCATTAGTATAAAAAAGTAGGGTTAAATGTCATCAACAGTTGACAGCAAAAAAAAAAGAAGACCCAAGTAAGTACGTTTTTCTTGTTTTTCACGTGTAAGCTTTATTTATTATTATAAATTAAGTAAAATGTAAAAGTTGAAAACTTTCCATGTTAGTTAAAGTGAGATTATGTAAAATAAATAATAATAAAATAATTATAACATTTTTTTCATGAGGTA
>NW_013668051.1:48550-51704 GCF_000517525.1 Limulus polyphemus | reverse complement strand
TGTAGTCTGTTACTGAGTATTTTTTAACTGTAATACTCAGTAACAGACTACACGTGTAATGTATTTAACTGTTACATTACACGTGTAGTCTGTTACTGAGTATTACAGTTAAATACATTACACGTGTAGTCTGTTACTGAGTATTACAGGTAAATACATTACACGTGTAGTCTGTTACTGAGTATTACAGGTAAATACATTACACGTGTAGTCTGTTACTGAGTATTACAGTTAAATACGTTATACACGTGTAGTCTGTTACTGAGTATTATAGTTTCAGTGGCAGTATCATTGAAGATAACTCAAGAAACTAAGAGTACAGACAATTTTCCAGTAATAAATTGTGTACTTTTACTATTATCAAAAATTCAACAACTTTATACTAGAGGTTACGTACATGATCCCACCAACATTCACTAAAGTTTGGTAGCTGGTGCTCTAGTGTGTACTCCAATACTTCAAACATGATGCTGATTACCGAACATAGCCACCAGTCTCGTAACATCAAAGTCTGAAAAATTTGTAATGGGGTACTTTAAAAATGGCTTCTTTATTCATTAAAAATACTAACAACTTAGATCACAGTCTAAGTAGATCTAACCTATGATCCTAATCTAAGTAGACCTAACCTTGGATTGTAGTCTAAGAAGACCTAGCCTTGGATCATAGTCTAATTAGATCTAACCTTAGATCTACTTAGACTGTAGTCTTATTGGGTCTAATTCAGGTGTCTAATATGCTGTCGTAGTAGGCTAAACTATCAAACTAACACAGAGTAATTTAGTAAAAATAATAAAAAGTATTGATATTAGGACACTAATGAGAGTTAAGTTTTACACTAATTTGGTTGTAGAAATCATAACAATTAGTAATTTTTATATAATTGATACTTGAAACCATCAGTACTTGGTGAAACTCCATAATTACAGAACTGAGGAAAAATAAGACATTTGTACGTTTCACAAATACATCATTTACTCATTTTAAACAATAACAAAGGTGATTTAAGTTTAATAACCATTAAATGAAGCAGTCTTATTATTTAACTTACCTTGACCCACCAGCCAATGAAATGTGTTGGTACAAATATATCCAGCTTATCCTGATAAACCAGAAACAAAGAGATTAAATATTTATTTGCATCCTATTTTCTGCATCAGAACTAAGAGCATGATGATATTTTAACTTCTAATTGTCTCAAAGAAACGATGTACAAATGTAAAACAAAACTGATAAAAAATATTTCTTGTAAGCTGCATTACCTTCCTCTCTACAAGATATCATTTACTAGAAACTTTCGACAACAGACAATAGTTAACACTTATACAGTACAGCCTTAAAACGATTATACAACATGAAATTACTACCCCTCCCCCCACCTACCTAGAAAATGATGAGTTTCCATTTCAGACAATCAAGTGTTAAGCATTTCAAGATATATTATCATATGGAAATAGCTTTATAAACAGTAAGTACTACATAAAGTAAATACTAAACTTTTTTTTGGCTCTTAGTAACGTTAGCCATATTTCATAATGGAATCTGCACATTCCCTCTGACAGCGAGCTGATACTGTAAGACAGAAATGAAATTCCCTGGATATTGTTTGTTAGGTAAAGGTGTGCTGCTCCAATATTAAGAGCTGTAAATTATCACAGGAAACAGAGAGAAAAGTTAACTCCATATAACCATCATTTCCAGTTCTATATATTTTTATAATAATTTCATAATCTTCACTAATAATGTCGTATAAGTTTGTCACGTACATTGTCATATTAAGCAAATTCTATCCAATTCTCTAAGAAAAGCCAAAGAATTTTCAGAAGTTTAAACAAATTTAATTTCCATGAAACATTATGCTTTGCAGATCAGGAAAGTACAAGATAATATGATTTACTAACTAGTAACCAATGTGCTTAATGAATGCAAATGAATGGATTTTGGAAGTGTGTTTATTGAAGAAATGTAAAAAAAAAAAATATTTATATACTTACAATTGAATAAAGGCAGTTTAAATTATAAATAGTGGATTGTCCAGAATAAATAAAATGAAAAACAAACTCACACGATCATTAACATTTAGGACACATGCAAACAATTAAAAGAAGGGGTGTACAAAGGAATTAGAAAAACAAGACAATCTTAGATTTTCCCTGAAACATGAAAGTAAAGAACTCAAACGGGCACAAAATAAAGGCAAGATTGATTATGCCATCAATACCGGAAGAGAATAATAATAACAAGGCTACTCTTTTATCAACGAATAGTGGGATTGACTGTCACATTATAACGCCTTCACGGCTAGGCAAGCACGTTGGTGAGACGGTGAATCGAACTCGAGACCCGCAGATTGCGATTCAAGAGCTTATCCATCTGGCTATCCTGGGTCTCAGAGGTAAGGAAGCTGGAAGATTTTTGTTATGGATAGACATAAGTCATTTTACAGTTTAGATATCAACACTGTAGGAAGTTTCAGCACTGTAAAAGCTTGGCTTTGATAATTTAAACTGAACTGAATGGGAATTAACCTCTCTGGAAAAGATGGTAAATATTAATGATATTTTATGCATTTTGTTCTGATTGATGCAAAAAGCAAACATTCTACAATACTTACATTTTTAGCACACAGATATAGCAACAAACGGGAACTGAACTGAACTAGATTCTATGTTAACAATCTATATGATTAATAGCTTAATTTAATTGTTTATTAAATACAGTAGTATTCACACGTGAAACTATAAACCAACAGACAAAAGAACCACATTAATGGGAGACACAATAGATTACAAAATAAGCCATTCTTGATGGGGAAGATAAACAATTGGACATAGATGTTGAAGAAGAACACAATCTTTATGAAATAAGCCATTCTTGATGGGGAAGATAAACAAATGGACATAGATGTTGAAGAAGAACACAATTGGACATAGATGTTGAAGACGAACAAAATCTTTATGAAATAAGCCATTCTTGATGGGGAAGATAAACAATTGGACATAGATGTTGAAGAAGAACACAAGTGGACATAGATGTTGAAGAAGAACACAATTGGACATAGATGTTGAAGACGAACAAAATCTTTATGAAATAAGCCATTCTTGATGGGGAAGATAAACAATTGTTTATCTTCCCCATCAAGAATGGCTTATTT
>NW_013668051.1:40226-47589 GCF_000517525.1 Limulus polyphemus | reverse complement strand
TTGAAGAAGAACACAATTGGACATAGATGTTGAAGACGAACAAAATCTTTATGAAATAAGCCATTCTTGATGGGGAAGATAAACAATTGGACATAGATGTTGAAGAAGAACACAAGTGGACATAGATGTTGAAGAAGAACAAAATCTTTTATCAAGAATGGCTTATTTCATGAGGAAGATAAACAATTGGGCATAGATGTTTAAGAAGAACAAAATCTTTATGAAATAAGCCATTCTTGATGGGGAATATAAACAATTGGACATAGATGTTGAAGACGAACAAAATCTTTATGAAATAAGCCATTCTTGATGAGGAAGATAAACAATTTGACATAGATGTTGAAGAAGAACACAATCTTTATGAAATCCTCAGTGAGATACATCAGAAACTCTTGATGGTTCTTCTATGTCAATGTCTTCATCAGCTATTACAGTCTAATGTTTGCAGATTGATGAAAACAGTGGTCAGAAAGTGGATAACTTCATTCCACAAAAGTAATTCTGTCTGGCTGAACCAAATGAGTATTTAACAACTTGGTTTGACCCTTCATAATTTCTAGCTGCACATCATGTGTCAGTATAAATGATACTTTGTGTGAAAGTAAGCCTTCCCTTATCTGTTGGTGTACTATAAAATAAATATAGCAATAAGAGAAAAGTATTTTCGAAGGTAAAATCAGAAATCTCCTGAGAGTTTTTTTACTTGCCGTATATCTGGATATCAACTTGAAGACCAAGCAATGATTTAAAATTGCCAGTTTTGTAACATACTAAAAAGTTAAGAATGCAGAGGTAAGACTAAACAAAAAGTTTGATAAGTTATTTAAAACTAATTCATGGTATAAAACTTCTTAACCTGATAAAAATATTTTAAATTTGTCTTCTCACTACTTCAAAGATTTTTTTTTAATACAGACACTAACACAGACTTAATGTCTGATGTTGTTAAATCAACCAAAGATAACAATAAAATTTTTAACTTCATACAAGGTTAATCTTGAAGGTCAATGCATTTTTTGTCATTAAAAGTACCTTAAGTGCTATTAGCAATAGCTTCAAATAAAACTATTCAACAAGACAAAATACAGTGGGTCTTTCGTGTTCCATGACAATCATGGGAACATTTTATGAATTTAAAAAAATAAAGCCTCAAAACTCAAACAATTTTGAAGAGTTGACTATTCTTCTTCAGAAGACTAAATGATGATGATGATGATGATTAGTGAATGCTATGTAATATATAGGTACAGATGTCAACATCATGTAAGCTGAACAAGAATTACAAATCACAACCTAAACATCAGAAATGCTATCAGTGGAGGGAAACCACATACATGTAAATATATTAGCTACTTTTTTGAGTATGATCAGCAGTTTTGGTAAGGAAGATGTTAATAATCAATAATACAATGAGTATGAAAAGTAGCTCAAAGTTCAATAATTTTTCTATCACCATTTGCAAGTAATACAAAAGGTTTTAGTACATTGTGTTAAAACAATTTTGAATATGAAAATCAGGAAATCACATCTACTATTAAGTTACCTTTTGACATATTGCAAGTAGTGTGATGCTACCAAAAACTGGCCGTTTTTAGGAATGGTATTAACAGCCCTTTCCAACACAAAATATTCATACTCTCAGATCATTTAAACGTGTTTAAACTGGAGATTTAGAATTTCCAAGAAGGAATATTCCTTGAACTTATTGGCAGTGGAAAACAAAGGAATACCGATCAACTTGGGGCACCAGGACTATCCAGAAAGAGACCAGTAAACAGTCCTACTTTAGTCATGATAAGCAAAGTGCTGCATCTTGTACTACGTGAGAATCCAAGAACACAAAGGTCAGTGGTAAAAGCTGTCCATATGCCCCAGACAACAGCACAAAAATAATTAAGAGCCTTCATCTGGGAAAACAATACAAGTCACATGTACTTATGTTACTTTCACAATATATTTTTTTCAACTTTTGCATACCTGAAGCAGCTGGAGAATACTATTCCATATGAAGACATACCAGTCAAGTCACCGTATGCAGCATCTATAAATTTCTGTGCAATCAGACTATTGATATGGTACTGGGAAACCAGTGTTATTATATACAAGATAGTTTATGGAAAGCATGATGGGATGAGGGATGTGCTTTAGACATAATGGAGACATTTAAATAGAAACTATGCTGTAAGGCTATTGTTAATATTCATGGTTGCCGAACAGAGAATGGTTGGACATGAAGACTTGGACTGTAACAAGGTGGTGAGGGTCCAAAATCATTTTAATATAACATATTCAACTTTTGTATCCTGGACATCTATAGTTATAGCAATAAAGAAAGTTTATGGATTACTTTTGTTTTTAAATAATTTAAGTAAATAGGCTATGTTACGACTGATTTTGAAAATTAAAATACAACATTGTTCATAAAATAAGCAGCATTAATGACCAGAAACACTAGCCTCGAGCTACTAATGTTGATACACATAATTCTGAGGAATAGAGAACAGAAAAGTTTCAATTTTTGTCTCTACATTCCCTTTCTGCAACTTATATTCTTTATAAGGTTTATAAATTGTACTTTGATCATAAAACTGAAAGTTTTAATGAGTAAAATAAATGCTAACTAAACTTTTTTATGGTTTTATTTCTTTCTAATCACTTTAATTAAACAGTTAAAAGAATTTGATCCTACAATGTTTCATAATACTTTATGTTGAAAGTAAAGTCATTAAAAAAATACAATGATCATTTAAAATCAGTCCATTGAAAAAACAACATTTCACTACAGTGAGAAATGTACAAGTACTGTAAACATCTATAAAGGAAAACAAAGGCATGATATTATGACAAACAACATTATAATAAACATGTTACACAAACTACGTGATCATAATGTCCAAGTTAACATAAGCTTTATCCTCTAGAAATAGTTTTATTTCTGTTTTGATAACATCTTTGGACCAGCAACAAATACATAGAGATTTCCAGTTGACTATTACCATATCAATTAATTGAAAATCTAATGTATATACATACACAGAAGACCAAATTTTCTCAGAAGTATGATGATCAGATCTCCAGACAATAGATAAACTCACCCAAAAATTGTGCCATGGATCTTCAGGGACATCGGGATCATAAATTAAACAATTTCCACCATAATCTCTCTCTGCTAGAGGCTTTCCTAAATCCTTATCAATGTGTTTCAACAATGTGCGTGCATCATCAGGATGCTAGAAAATAAAACTGGCCAATATTAAAAAAATTGTTTTAAAAAGTCCAACACAACTTTTGTACTTAAAGTTGGGAGTATGCAACAAGCACCATACTAAGTGCACCCTGAGGGTGTGCACCTGGGTATTATTACTTATTCACATACTAGCGAGCATGCACATGCACATCTTTTTAATGAGGCAAGCTAGAGAAACACCACATAGAAAAGGAGTGGTTCCTTATATTACAAATATAAATCACAGACAGACACACTCTTTTATTATAGACATATAGCCCATCAAAAATGATGAGGCAAGTACAACTACCCCACGTATAGCCCATCAAAAATGATGAGGCAAGTACTACCACCTGACAGTATAACCTGTAGTATATCTGTTACATTAACAACTTCTAATATATGGAAAATCTGGTGCTTTTTGGTTACAATGCATTCGAACAATGGCTTTTATGTCATGTTGGTTAGCAACAAAAGTATAACCTAATATTGTTCTTAGTCTATGTACTGAAAGTATAAAATCAAATGTATAAACAGTGTGTGTTTTCTTATAACAAAGCCACATCTGGCTATCTGCTGTGTCCATTGAAGAGAATCGAACTCCTGATTTTAGCATTGTAAAATTGAAGAATTACCTCTGTCCCATCGGGGGACATGTATAAACAACAAAACTGGAAAAATGTTTGTTGATTTCTTAATTTAGAGTCTCCATTGATTAAACAGGTTTGTTTTTTATTAAAAACATTAGTGATATAACAGCAAATACCTTAATTCAGAAACGATTTCAGTTTAAAATTAGATCAATATGTTTTCCTTTGTGATAAATTATATGCACTTGGTTCTGGGCTAGGTTATCTCACACTATGTCTTTACTTTAAGCTTATTTATTAATTTCTTTAAATCATACTAACATTCAATACACTTATATAATCTTAAAAAAATTTTTGTTTTAGGCCTGGAGTGAAATTAAATATGACTAACTGTGACTTTAGTAAACCACTTAAGTCAACAATAATTGGATGCTCAGGTTACACTTAAAATAATATTCAACCAACTTTCCAAGGAAGCTATACTTGGAATAATATTCAACCGACTTTCAAAGGAAGCTATACTTAGAATAATATTCCAGCAACTTTAGAAGGAAGCTATACTTAGAATACTATTCCAGCAACCTTAGAAGAAAGCTATACTTGGAATAATATTCAACTGACCTTCAAAGGAAGCTATACTTAGAATAATATTCAACTGGCCTTCAAAGGAAGCTATACTTAGAATAATATTCAACTGATCTTCAAAGGAAGCTATACTTAGAATAATATTCCATCAATCTTAGAAAGAAGATATACTTGGAATAATATTCCATCAACCTTAGAAGGAAGCTATACTTAGAATAATATTCCATCAATCTTAGAAAGAAGATATACTTGGAATAATATTCCATCAATCTTAGAAAGAAGATATACTTGGAATAATATTCTATCACTCTTAGAAAGAAGATATACTTGGAATAATATTCCATCAATATTAGAAAGAAGATATACTTGGAATAATATTCTATCACTCTTAGAAAGAAGATATACTTGGAATAATATTCTATCACTCTTAGAAAGAAGATATACTTGGAATAATATTCTATCACTCTTAGAAAGAAGATATACTTGGAATAATATTCTATCAATCTTAGAAAGAAGATATACTTAGAATAATATTCTATCAATCTTAGAAAGAAGATATACTCGGAATAATATTCTATCACTCTTAGAAAGAAGATATACTTGGAATAATATTCCATGCAACCTTAGAAGGAAGCTATACTTGGAATAACATTCAACTAACCTTCAAAGGAAGCTATACTTAGAATAATATTCTACCGACCTTCAAAGGAAGCTATACTTAGAATAATATTCCACCGACCTTAGAAGGAAGCTCAAAACATGAACAAATATGTTATTGTGTAGACTATTTGTTTCCTCCTGTGTATCTGATGGTTATATCTCTTTAATGTGTAGATGTTTGTGCATTTTAGCTAAATCAGCAGTTAACATGTTATTGTTTTTATAAATGTCTTGAGAAACATTCACGATAATAAAATGTAGCTTCACAACAGTGTAACAAGCAAAACTTCAAAATATCATAGCTTACCTGAAATAAGATGAAGATCAATGCAAGTTCATACACAATACTGACACAGAAAACAAATCTCCAGAGTGCTGGAAACATACAAAAAAAAAAACGTTTTAAGTAGATTTGATTCACACAGAAACACACACACACACACACATATGTATATGTAAACTACCATGTTATTGCTGTTCATGGTAATTAGACCACAAACTTTTCCAATTATCTTTTAATTGTTTTGTGTAGCGTACATGGGGATAAAACGTTTATGTATGAAAAGGATATTTTTACCAACAATTATTAAACATATTAAATGGAACAACAGAAAACAGTAACAACTGGAAATCCTAATTTCAATTATTTCATTATTTTCATGATCAACTGATTTAATTGTAATTTTGATTAATGAATGTAACTAATTTCAACTGATTAATTATTTAACACTAATGGATGTAATTATTGCCCATAGGAATCGATTAAATTGCCCAGCTGTAGCCATAACTGAATTCTCTAAAACTAACGAGTCATCAACTGTATATATATAAAAGGGCTACTGTGACAAATAACTAAGTGAACCTTGAGTTGCAAATGGTTGTGTACATATTTCACAGAACAAATAAAGAAAGTAAACATGTACTAATTGTTGTGGTTTGACAACTTTTTTTTTTCTTCTTAAGCTGATGAAGCATAATTTTGTTCAGTTACATCTATCACAAAACAATAGTGTATATGTTTGTTTTATCCTGCAAACCCGATGAGCTCTGGTATTGAGCAAAATGTGTTGTTGGCAATGCATATGGTGGACACAGTGTGGTTGAAATACTATTATACACTTTTCTTCTTGGTAAAATCTTAAGAGACTGAATGCTGAAAAACATAATAAGCCTAATACCGTTGTCTTATAATAGATTATAAATGTTTACTATACGTAATGTTTGGAGAAGATACCTGGATGAGGTCTTCGAAAAGGTCCATCAGGAATCTGGGTGACACCCAACAACAAGAACACTAACACGCAAGCAATAAGGCCCCTGTAGAAAGTGTTATCAGTTAGAAGGACTTTGTAGATACATATTCAAAATGGTTAAACTGGAAAAACATTACAAACAAAATAAAAATAATTCAAACTAAAAGGTAGTAAGTAAAAGTTCTTATGTTATTCGTTTAGCATGTTATCATTGCCTTTTTTCCTTAATTATCTAGCAAAATAATTATGATAATTTGGCTCAATCAATTTAAAAAAATATATATACGTATGCTGTAAATTTTACTATACCGTACGTGAAGTCCATAATAACACATAGCTGTGTATGTGTGTGTGTGTGTGTTTCATGCAAATACACAACAGGCATCATATTAACATGCTCATTAATAAGTTATGGTACATTTGGTTGCTAAGGAGAAGCCACACATAAAGTACATTACTATAATTCATAGTTACTGTATAACTTTCTACTGCTTCTGAACAGGTGAAACTAAAAAAAAAACAATTGTAATATTTACACATGCATTTGTCATAACTAGCAAAATAGCATACTCTAGAGTAATATGTAACTGCCTATTTTGGTACCTTATTTAAATAATAAGTTTGTTACATTGCAGTCTTGACTAACAGTAATAGTAAGAAAACTTCCTGTCCTTGAAAAGAACACGTTGTATTCACTTATCATACCAAACTTTTTATTCATTCAGAAAATACTTACTTAGTTTTTAGTTTAAGTCCATAAAAATCTAAAGGCTTTGTACTTTCTGCTTTACCTTTAGAAACTACACCCAAAGATTAGAAACAAAGGTTAAAAGATCTGTACAAGAGAGATTAATTCCATATTTCTGTCAGATTTGGTTTTCACCATCCATTTGATCATATTTTAAAATATCTCTAGTTTTTTCATTATGGAATTTTGCTTATATTAAAAAAACAAACATACATGTATCTTTACACTGAAAGTCAAGCACAAGGAGAATATTGTACAGGTTTCATTTGTTATAAATATTTTCTATTAAATACTTCAAGTT
>NW_013668051.1:34402-39284 GCF_000517525.1 Limulus polyphemus | reverse complement strand
AGTTATATTCTATACAGTGTTAAAGTTATATTCTATACAGTGTTAAAGTTATATTCTGTACAGTGTTAATGTTATATTCTGTACAGTGTTAATGTTATATTCTATACAGTGTTAAAGTCATATTCTATACAGCGTTAAAGTTATATTCTGTACAGTGTTAATGTTATATTCTATACAGTGTTAATGTTGTATTCTATACAGCGTTAATGTTGTATTCTGTACAGTGTTAATATTGTATTCTATACAGTGTTAATGTTATATTCTATACAGTGTTAATGTTATATTCTATACAGTGTTAATATTTGGTAATTGCTCACCAGTTTTTCTGATCATAAATAAGACATTATTTATCATTAATCTATAGTTTACAGTAGGATATTTTCAAAACTTCAGACAATGGTCATTCTGTATCATGTACACACAGTTCTGTGGTAATGTTTCTGAATAACATGATACATTCTATGGATAACAGGTTATCTAAGTTTGTATTTTGGTGCATGTAATTACGTTGTCATGCTAAGTAGTAGTTGTATGAAGAAAATGGCTGTGTAACTATGAATAAGCACCTGTTTGGCTTAATTATTGGTATATGCTATACATTATGTACTGTATAAACAAGGAAATCCTTAACTATAGATATGATTTATAATGTAAGCTGGTTAGATGGGTTTGTAGAGACTTACAAAAGTAGCCAGGGAAAGTACATGTAAAAACTTAGTTACAATCAGGATGACCGACAACCAGAACTAGAACATTCAAAAGATTTCAGTGTGTTATATAATTTCTGTAGTGCATATTGGAGTATAGAAGACATATCATATTAGAAAAAAATAACCCGAAGAAGCCGTAAAGCAAAACATTGAATGTTTAATTAAATAAAAACAGCATTTTGGTGTTATAAGGTCATTTAAGGTCATTATAAGGTCATTTAAGGTCATTATAAGGTCATTTCTAGTATTAAGATTTCAAATTGAATAAGATTATAAGTTTACATAATTATATAATTAATAGAAATAAATGAGCAGCAACTATGAGTACACGATACAGCATCACGCTGTGGAACTGAACCGATGTGTTGGTAATCCAACTACTGAAAGCAATGGACTTGTTTGGCCATGTTATGGCAGACAATACAGGTACTTAACTGCCTACAGCTTACATCTCCTCATTCTTTGCTGTTTCCAGATTACATACTGAGAACAGTTACTCACATGGCTTGGCAGGTATAAAATTACTTTCAATTTTTTAGCAAAATCAAACAACAAACAGTCACAACTTCGTTATGTGCCCCTCTCAAAATGTCTTTGTGGAAATGGATAAAATTGACCAATCCTCCCCAAAACAGCTAATCCAGAGAAGAGGATCGTATGCCTACCAAAGAAACCAAATGGCCCACCTCTTCTCCTTGGATAGAAGTATGACATACTGGTGAGAGATTGGATAAGGATGATCCAGCTCAACGGTGGATTGATCAACTGGCTTCTTATATGGTGCAACCAGAAGAACTCGATAGGATGAAGAGCAAATCATTGCAAGAACCTTGGATAACAGACAAATTGGAGGGAATGCATAAAGATGAAGACTCATCCAATCCTGGCTGAGAGCAACTATGCCAAAAGCCTGAGGGTGAGATACTGGAGACCAGAAGAAATGGAACTGGGCATTTCAGTGTGTGAGGAAAGCAATGATCTGAAGTGTCCCAAGAAGAGAGCAGATCCAACGGAAAACATGGAAGAAGCATCCAATCTGTGGGAAGAGCTCTGGCAGGACAAGAGAATTGATGGGCCACTAAAGTCATCACTCCTGGAAAATGACAAGCAAGGAGAATAGATAGAGTGTGGAACCAAACAAGAAGATCCAATGTCTGAAAAGAAAGAGGCCTGGAGTGAGTGCCCCTTAGCTTTAATATGGATGAAACCACTTTGGAATTGTCCATATTTCAAGAACAGTCTGTTCCACGGCCTGAAGTTGTAGAGGAGAAGGTTGGACACGACTGAGATGGAAATTGAAAAGCACCCCTAAATGAACCAAGGATAGTGTGGGAATAAGAATAGACTTCTCCATTTTAATGAGAAAACCAGCTCTTGCAGCTTCAGATAAGATAACTCAAGTATAAAGTTCTGCCAAGTGGCATGAAGGAACGAGAAAAAGCTAGCTGTCCATATGATGGTGAGTGTGAATGCAAAAACCAAAGTCCTGAGATAAGGAGCTTCTCTGATATTTCTAAGGGCTGAAGAAGGAAGTTGAACACCCTTAAGCAAGGCATATCTCTCCAAAAAGATTCCAACAAAAACAAACCAAGTGACCAAGGAAAGAGCCAAAGCCAATAACCTTACCAAAGTAAAAGTCAATAAATGACTAATATCTTCTGAAAATGGAGCAGATGATCTGTGATAGGCCTCAGACAACAGCTGCAGGGTAGATGAAAACTGCAAAACTGTTGTAAGAGGAAATTAGGAAAACAGAGTTTGGTTAAGATGAACAGTGGCAACAGACCTACAACTCCAAATAGGAATAAGAGGATCCAGCCCCTGAGAATCCAAATATGGGTCCTCCAAGCGATGGAAAGCTAAGGCATGCTGATCTGATAAGCAGGGAGGAAAAGTATGGCAACACCCTCATCAATTGTTCAGCAAATTTCCCAGCATACACAGCAATGTTTGGAAAGGTGGAAAGACCAGACAATCACTCGAATGACTTTCCTCCAACAAAAAGGAAAAGTGCAAGCTACAGGAGAAATGCTTAATACATTAAAAACCTGTTGAACTAGTTGCAAAAATGGCGCAGGATATCCATCCTTGTCTAAGGAGCAGTTCTCTGAGCAAAGGTATATGCCAGAAAAATAAAGTCCAAATTCTCACGAGTCTGCCTCTGATCACCCTGAAGCCTAATCTCTGAGCCAACATCAGGCCTCATGTAAGACTCAATTTTCTACTTATGATGAACTAGATGTCCTCTGCAGAAATGACCCTCCCCCCAATGCTTGAATAGATTCCAGATATGTTAATTCATGTCCTAAAACATCTCAGAGTTTTAAAAGAAAGAAAACAGACAACAAACTCAAGGTGACGAGTGTAAACAAAAAAACAAAAGAAATCATAAGTATAATGAAAACTATGCAACATTGAAGAGAAACCAGCGGACAGCATGTAAAGTTGTCTTCCTAGCATTCTGCCATTGAGAAAAAGTGAATTGGAAGTAATAACAGAGAGCTTATATACGGATCTGATATATGGGACACATTCACACACACGGAGAGAATCATAAGATTTAAATTGCTGTGGGCAATATAGTGGGGTATACAGGCTGAAGCAAGTGAGGTAAGATTCATACCAATGCTTAAATGGGCAGAGAACAGTAACTTTCATCGGGATAAAGCTATAATGTAGGTAAGTGTGTTTTGGAATATTGCCATAATGACTTTCTGATTAACTCAAGGTTGTTCAGGTTAATTGATTAGTTATTCAAGTAATCAAAATATCACGTATTGCAACTTCTGTCAGCATGATTATATCTATCACTATGCGTGCATTCTGCTTGTACACACCTCAGAAATCATTACACATGGACTAGTAACAGTCTAACAGTAACACTGTTGCTAACCTATTTAATTATGGCTACCTCTAGCTCGATAAGACACACCGAAAAGGGAAAACAAAAGACTGGATGTTATCATGTGCAGCTTAAACACTGCCTTGTACAGTAGGCTTCAAGTTGTATGACTTACCGGTTTCTCAACGTGCACATGTTCATATCGTTTCGCCTCAACTATAAAATGTATTAATCATTTTAATGTATTCCTCTAAACTTCCATCCACATCAACAACTTCTGACTTAAAAGTTTACGATGATTTTTATAATTAAGTTGATTATCTTTTTAAGTTTTCACATTGATGAAATTAAACAACTTCTGAAACATCTGTAATTAAAGATTACCGTAATTTTAATATTTCTAACAACACTTCGATTTCCAACTTATGAATCATATTAATCTTTGCAAAGATTGCCATAAGTTTCCTTGCTAAAAAATAAACATTGCACTGACTGTTTTGAATTAGTTTTCACTATCATACACTGTGACAATACCTTTTAGTAGTTTTATCATATGAAATCTAAGGACAACTATTTATAATAAAGAATTACTTTTAGTTTCAGTGCAATAGTTTGTGAAAATTTGTAGGGAGAAACAAAAATAAAACAGTATTGATCATGTTTTCGGCATGTTACGGGTCACATGCTACATAATGTGTACGATACATTCCCATGTAAAACAAGTGGTTTAGGATTAAAAAAGTAACTTAATCCCAAGTTGTTGTACCTGAAGATGTCTATCATGTTACATGAAAGGTAAAAATCCAAAACGATCTGAAAATACAAAGATTAGTCTCATGTGAAAATAATTTCCTTGTAGAATGTAACTGAATAATGATCCCGACAATCGATCAATTAGCAACTTCCAATGATCATCTAGCTCTAATCAATACCAGGAATATTCGTATTCACCAATACCATACATATCAAGCAAACAGACCTTTTTTATTGTAATTTATATGCTTGTAGTGGTTCACGGAGCAACAACTGTAATTATTTATCTTCACAAGAAAAGCTGTCATTAATATCTACTCTATTAATATGTACCTGATACCTCTAGCTACTTGTATACTTATTGCACCCTGAAGTTCTGCCTGCATATACTTACTTTTTTTTAACACTGTTGCCCTTTTAGTAATTGTGCCAGTGATTTTTTTACTTAATAAATAATAAGGTGTTACAGCTCCAAAATTAATTAATTTACACGTAACCTTACAAGAGCCCAACATGTAACCAACTTTATCTAACTATTGAATAAAGTAAAATACTTGTTCTTTCTTTGCAGGAGAGC
>NW_013668051.1:30938-33469 GCF_000517525.1 Limulus polyphemus | reverse complement strand
GCTGTATAGAATATGACTTTAACACTGTATAGAATATAACATTAACACTGTACAGAATATAACATTAACACTGTACAGAATATAACATTAACACTGTATAGAATACAATATTAACACTGTATAGAATATAACATTAACACTGTATAGAATATAACATTAACACTGTACAGAATATAACATTAACACTGTACAGAATATAACATTAACACTGTACAGAATACAACATTAACACTGTACAGAATACAACATTAACACTGTACAGAATACAACATTAACACTGTATAGAATATAACATTAACACTGTACAGAATATAACATTAACACTGTACAGAATATAACATTAACACTGTAAAGAATATAACTTTAACACTGTATAGAATATAACATTAACACTGTATAGAATATAACATTAACACTGTATAGAATATAACATTAACACTGTATAGAATACAATATTAACACTGTATAGAATATAACATTAACACTGTATAGAATATAACATTAACACTGTATAGAATATAACATTAACACTGTATAGAATATAACATTAACACTGTACAGAATATAACATTAACACTGTACAGAATATAACATTAACACTGTACAGAATATAACATTAACACTGTATAGAATATAACATTAACACTGTACAGAATATAACATTAACACTGTATAGAATATAACATTAACACTGTATAGAATATAACATTAACATACAGTGTTAATGTTGTATTATATAGTGTTAATATTGTATTCTATACAGTGTTAATGTTATATTCTATACAGTGTTAAAGTTATATTCTATACAGTGTTAGTTATATTCTGTACAGTGTTAATGTTATATTCTATACAGTGTTAATGTTGTATTCTATACAGTGTTAATGTTGTATTCTGTACAGTGTTAATGTTATATTCTATACAGCAGAATATAACATTTTCATTACACGTGAAAAAAAGTAAAACTCAAAGTTAGAAATATTTGTATACTGACACAGAATAATATTTTTGCATGTAGTAATTAATTCACAAATTTGTTTAGTAATACACGTACAGTAATAATAGCTGAAAATAGGGTAGGTGATAACAATTCTAAACTTAATTATTTACAAAATATACAATGTATATACACTAAGAAATCTTTTAAAGTGAGAATTACCTATGTCTGCTACTATACCATATAAATGTGACAGCATTCAATCCTGAAACAATTCTACTTTAAAACATCAGGAGAAAAAATACGAGAAGACATACCAAAAGAAAGTGATGGTTCCGTCATCAAAGAAGTATTTTTGTTTATAAGATTCCCAGTCGTGAGCAGTTGGTATGTAGTTCAACCATGTTGCAGGGATATTTCCATCACAGTTCATTTTATGTATCTCATCATCCACAAAACAATCACCATCTTTCTCCTCAAAACTCATCTCTCCACCTGGACTCAGTATCCTGTCTAAAACTAAATTCAATTCTAATAAATTATATAGTTTGAAAAATTGTCACACACACACATATATGGGTCTTTATTATTACTCTTAAAAATAACTGCTTTCTCAGCAACAGTAGTACTATTTATCAACATTTGTAAGCTTAACGGCCAAGGTATGAAGCCGTAAATATCATAAAATATTTGATCCTTGTATATCAGTCATCTATGCTAACTGAAACATAAAATTACAACAGTTACAAGAGTTTGTTATCATATTAACTTATCTTAGTTTTAGAACAATCTAAAGAGCTCAGAGCTTTCTAGGCAAATGGTGCTGTACTGTAATACAAGCAAATATAAGATACGATGACAGGAAAAATTTATGACTAGATGTTAATATTATCAACACACCATAAAGAAAGCGTGTATGACCACTGCCGTTGCTAATGCCAAGAACAGCTATCAGCAACTGATTAGAGTAGCAATCCAAGCTGTCTCTAGAAACGACTCTTAGTGTTTATCAGCTTGTTTGCTGTGCATTTGAACCAGATCAATTTCTCTACACGTACGTATGGTATATTTGTTTACTGTATCACCACCTACATTGCAAATGTGGCATTTTTCATACAAGTTAACTTACTGGATTCTCCCAGTAAAGGGGACTAAATAAACCATCTTCCCATCCTTCACGTTAATCTTTTTTCATTAACTTTTTTCTTTAGGACTGATGTTAATAAGTAAAAAAAAAACTGTTCACTATTTGGCTAAATATGAAATGAATGATTTATTATATACAAGAAAAAGTAAGGCATATTAATTCCTACAAGTAAAAAAAAAACTGTTCACTATTTGGCTAAATATGAAATGAATGATTTATTATATACAAGAAAAAGTAAGGCATATTAATTCCTACAAAGTAAAAAAAAACTGTTCACTATTTGGCTAAATATGAAATGAATGATTTATTATATACAAGAAAAAGTAAGGCATATTAATTCCTACAAAGTAAAAAAAAACTGTTCACTATTTGGCTAAATATGAAATGAATGATTTATTATATACAAGAAAAAGTAAGGCATATTAATTCCTACAAAGTAAAAAAAAACTG
>NW_013668051.1:17300-30775 GCF_000517525.1 Limulus polyphemus | reverse complement strand
TTAGAGAAGTCTTTTCTCTGACTACCATCAGAGTAAATGTTTTCAAGATCAGTTTAAACCTCTCTTAACAGGATCAGTTAGAGAAGTCTTTTCTCTGACTACCATCAGAGTAAATGTTTTCAAGATCAGTTTAAACCTCTCTTAACAGGATCAGTTAGAGAAGTCTTTTCTCTGACTACCATCAGAGTAAATGTTTTCAAGATCAGTTTAAACCTCTCTTAACAGGACAGGTCTTTAGCAGATTTTATTTTATGATCAGATTATCTTATCTCCTGATATGCGTACTGTAACCCCCTGCTCAAGAAAGGTTAAAAAATTATGGTTATAATGCCAACTCAATATTTTCTAGGCATTTCATTTCCCCTTAGAAGGGAGAAAAATTAATTACAGTAATTGGCCTTATGAATCTAAATTAACCCAATCATAAAAATATGCACTCTGTTAATGGCTAAATAAAACACTAGAAAAATTCCTGTAGACTTATAACACAGAAATACTCATTTTTCATTAAAAATTTTATCCATCGA
The DNA here is from genome assembly GCF_000517525.1 of Limulus polyphemus. Lineage (NCBI taxonomy): Eukaryota > Metazoa > Arthropoda > Merostomata > Xiphosura > Limulidae > Limulus > Limulus polyphemus. Next base: position 30,248 of record NW_013668051.1, on the reverse strand, counting down.
ATAATATGATGTACAAACCTTGTACATTGGCTAAAGAATTAAATCAAAACTTCAGAAACTGCTATAAGTATGCAAGACAGAGATCAACTAATAATACATCATATATTGATGTATGAATATTTTTTGATTATAATTATTGATTTAGTAAGATCTCTATACACTTTACACAAAAACTCACATAAGCAGGTCTTCATATACAAGAAAAATAATTAAAACCATTTCTCTGCACAGATGTGGTCATTTAAACACCAGAACAAGAACCCATGTGAGGGAAAGTCCATTTATTTAAATGTGTATTTGTATGCATTAATTATGTTATGCTGTTATAACGTACCGTTGTGTAAATGTACTGGAGACGTACAGAACTTCCCAGTTATGGAAAAGTTTACTAATAATCCTTAACATTTTACGTGGTAAAACCCTTAATGTTTAAAAAACCATCAGGAGGTCAAAGGTTTTGGGGAAAATGAAAAGTGATGTCAGTGCCAAATGATCTAATACATTAGTTCCCACCCACTGGTCTTTGGACAGGTAGCGATCCACAGAGAGATTTCAGTCAGGCCACAAGATGATTGAAAAACCATGTTTTAAAATATATAGCTACTGAACTATATTGTACAATTTAGTTTAAAAGTACTTTAAAGAAGTTAATATCGTACAAAGCAGTCCACATAATTTTGGAATCAGAATTAGCTGGCCCTCAGCTGGAAGAAAGGTTGAGAACCACTGATCTAATGGTTTTGGAATCCTTATTACATAATAATATTTCTAGCTATTAATTATAGAAGATAAGTGGTGATTTATATGAAGAGAAAAAATGAAGCTATGGCTCTTCTGATAAAACCATTCATTGTAACTACTGTGGGAGCAGAATAATATTTATGTTATTCTAGCTTTGGTTTTCCGTATATCTTTGGTTTTCCGTATATCTTTGAAGCTCGATAATCATACAAATAAGTGCCACATTTAACAGCTATAAAAAACTAAAAAGAAGGTCAAAGGGCAAGTATGTAGCACTCTTATTTACACTGCTTTCTACCACGAGATAAGACGGCATTAACTTGAACATTCAAGTTGTATCAGTGTTCAGTACCATTCCACTAGAGAATTCATAATTACAATGTAGGTACAAAATAGACACTTGTAAATCACCAAGATTAACAAAACTCACAAACTGTTTGTTTTAGCAATGTCTTGAAAATAAGATATTCATGTCTGAACAGGTGAATCACAGTAGTCAACATAACCTAGAATAAATACACAAATACTGAAAAATAGTGACACTTCATCTATTTTTTTACGATTAATAAAGGGGAATTATTTAAAAGAAAACTAGTTTTTGACAAAAGGCAGAGGATAAATGGAGCTCAGACTATGTTAATTTTTTTTTAAATACATGAGGAATGTAATTAACTTTGAGTTTAATGTTGTTGGTGAGTATTTATAACCAAGATTCAAGCAGTTGTCTTGCTATTCACACCCAAGAAACCAGAAACCAAACAGATATTTGTAAAAACCTGCAGAAACATTCTATAAATCATGTGACCTTAGTTACTGAATATTCAGACCTTTTTATGATGACATCAATCAAAGCTAATGTTACTGAGTGTCTGAAGAAGCTACTAGTTATCTGTATAAATATAATAGTACTGTCTGTTGTATGTCCATGTAACTACTTAGGAGGGTGTGGATGAATATTCATCAAAATTGGTATGGAGGTTCATTAGGTCCATGCAGGGGTACATAGAAATTTTCAGTTTTGCAGTTTTTATGGGCGATTTTGCATTTTTTACCACTACCTCACCTCCTGCGAATGGATGTGGACCAAATCTGGTGTGGAGGTACATTAGGTCCAGGGGGAGATACATACAAATTTTCAGTTTTGCATTATGCGGTTTTGATGGACACTTTTATCACTACCTGATCTCCTGTGGATGGAACTTCATCAAATTTTGCATGAAGGTTTATATGGTCCATGTAAAGATCAAAATTTCACATTTTGTGTTTTGCAGTTTTTATGGACATTTTTTACAATTACATTTAAGGGAAGCAACTTTTCATGTCCTAAGATAACCTTCCATTAATCGTGAATTTATATAACTTCCGTACTCCAGCTAGTAATTAATAAAATGCAAAATTATGATTAATTAACAGCTATAGCTGTCTTAAAAAATAGAATGTGAAATTGTAGAAAATTACACATTTTTGGAAAAATAAGGGCATTTTTAGGACATGAAAGTAAAATTAGGGAGGCCATTAAAAAAAGTAGGAAATTTAATAGTGCTAAAAAGCCTGAAGTAGAACCACACGTTTCTTTTACTTGTAAAATATTAATCATCTTTAACATTTTACATGGTAAAACCCTTAATGTTTAAAAAGCCATCAGGAGGTCAAAGGTTTTGGGAAAAATGAAAAGTGATGTTAGCATAGGTTTTGCTTTTTTGGCTGTCATGATTAATAGTGAAGAAGTAACTGATGAAGTAAAGCACAAGAGTTTATCTAATAAAACACACGTTACTGTACATGTATGTTGTGGAACACACTTAAAAATTAGAACAATACACTTACTACATGCCAGAGTTTGAAATGATGTAGAGAAGACTTTTAGATGAGTAGCAAAACTTTAAAATAAGAAAGGAAGAGAATTTCTGTAATGTATGTTAGAGCTAATGATAACACAGATGCTTAATGAAAAAAAAAACATTTAATGATACGCAATAAATATTAACAAATGTGACTGTCCTCAAACTTAAAATACAATAAAAAGCTTTAGTCAATAATTTACTCAAAAATGAAGTGAAATATTTCATTGTATTTTGAAACTGGGGACAGTCTCATTTTTAAATATCTAGCGTGTATCATTAAATTTTTTCTTCTTCTTTAAACATCTGTGTTATGTAAAATTTACATAAGTGTTGTCTTAATCTTAAAAGAGCCAAGGATGTTCGTAGTGACAGGTGAGGAATAACGCTGTTAGTAATGGGAAACCTGAAAAGTTAACAGTGTACAAGGACTTACTTGAAGAATAAATCTGAAGTAGCTTTTTCAGTTCTTCCATACGATAGGTTTATTTTGTAGATAAAGAATACAAAACAAAAGATATGTTTTAACATTCCTTTACTCATATGAAACTTGAAAGTGTGAAACTTTGGGAAGTTTGAAATAAAATTACCTATGCTCATAGTGGTACAAAATTCCAAACTCACACGGCAGAGTTTTAAAGGAGGACACTCAATGTGCATACGGCTACGGCAGTGTAAACATTAAAGACAGTGAACAAACATTTGCACATGACAGGCTTCATTGAGCAAGTTCAAAAAGTGTTTTGTTTCTAACTACTTAAGCTGAATTTAAAGAGAGATCAGGATAAAGCTTTGATCTTGAAGAATACAAGTAGATTAATTATACCATAGGTGCCAACCTGCCTAGAATTGTGTGTGTGTGTTTGGGGGAACTTCTTTCACTTTCTTTATCCTTGGCAGAAATATGAAATCAACATCACATCTAAATTGAAAAGATCTTCAATATAATTTCTTACACAGCTATGCTAACATAAAATAAAGACTGAAGTAATTTAAATGTAAATTAATATTACAACATGAAAGAAATCAAATAATGTATTAAGAATATAATAAAACATGTCTATACAAAAAAAATATAAAAAAATTTACCTTTTGCTTTTAAGTGAACTAGATTATCGCATATAGGTTCAAAAGAGTTAATGGGGTTATCCACTTACCCATAACTTCTCTATAATAGTTAAATTAAAATAAAATGAATAACTTATGAAAACTTTAACATGAAAATTAGATTGTCAGCTATGATATGTGCCTCATATGCAGCTCTTCACAAGATTATGTTTTTAATTTGAAATTCTTAGATAATTATGTATTGAAACAGAAGAAAAATTTCACCATTTTGTAATACATTATTGGTTATGATTTTCTGACTTAAGTTCATTAATACAAGTTTCAAACTGTGTTAATTTAGTTCAAGCATTAAATGTGTAACAGATGTGAAATTAAATATCATAAATTTAATTTACCAATGGGAGGGCATGCCACGTATTCTCACTGAGGGATAAGAAATATATTGTGATTAGTTAGAATGAGGTATGTACATCAAAACCTACTTTTTACATTATACACCAAGAAGAAACTCCTGATCATATTAGGTATATTTTACTGTTAGATGTTATTGTTAGAACACAGACACTTGCAGTTAATACCTTTAGTAAAAGAAAGTTATACTGCATTAAGATTTCACATCTACTTCCGTCAACATTCTTAGAAAACGAGGTGTATGTGGATCTAGTATTCACCTGCTGTAGACACTGTATTTCTGTTAGTCTATTACTACTGCTTATATAAAAGACATAAGTTCAACCTACTATAAGTATAAGTATTAATTATTATATTAAAATGATTTCATATTGAAGATCTGTTAAATTTCTCCATTATCAAACACCTGACAGTGACACCCATGTAATGGTCTGTAACTGTAAGTTAAGACTTCAAAACGTCACATGGCATTTTTCATAATACCTCCAAAGAACAATATTTGGGACACAGTAAAAATCAAGGAACCTGGCAGTATTTTCAGTACAATTCTAAGTTCATATGTTGTAAGTCTTCCTTTTTAAAGTTTTTTGTTTTAGTATGTCCCAAATATTTCACTCAGCTTTACACCCATCACTTTAAAATTTGAACTTTACTTTTCTGCTACTGATGTCCTACCATCAAGTTGATTAACTTAAACTAAACATGTCTAATGACTTAAGTCCAAACTGTGGCACGACACTGAGTTAACCAACAAGTTTTTATTATTTCATTTATTAGAACACAGTCGACTCTATACTACTACAGTCTAGCTATACTATATAATATTACTATTACTAGTAATGAAGCTAATATTATTGATAACATGTGTCATTATATATTATTATACAATTTATCTGGAAAATCCATGTCTAAAACAGTTTGTATCAATATCTTCGAATTTTCGATATATATATACAACATTAATAAATAACTAACTCTTTATTAAATGAAATTTGAACAAAATAAGCTATTAGTATTACTATTTAATACTATAATGGTAATGAATAATATTACTATTTGTATTAGTAAATAAAACAGCTTTGGAACTCACAAATCAAACGTCACAGAATAACTTCGCTATTCGTATCCGAACATAATGTTCTAATTTTCAGAAGTCAGTGGTGGTTAATGATTACCTTTTGTTAGTAAGCAAGCTCTAAAACTAAGTGTTTATCTTTTAATTTTACCTAAATAAATTACATCACCCAACAGAACACAAAATCTAAACACCAACAGTCACACATCGGTTAAAGAGGCTATTGAAAGCGCCACCTCAAAAAACAAATAATTTAAAACTGTAAAAATGTTAAATTTGTAAGAGTCATTTAGAATTTACTTTAACATTATAATATTAACACACTTTATTCCAATTCTTTGAACAGCATATGACGTCAGAATGGGGTTTAACTTAAAGTGATCTTCATGTGTATTGAGTTTGGCAAACTTTGGATTAAATTAAGGAACTTTCCGGAGTTCTTCTTTTGACATAATTTGTAGTTCTGTGTATTAGCTTGGCTAATTTTATGATGAAATTCTCTTATATGTAAAAAAGATTATGTGTTTGACCATTTTAACACTCTTTTTGTGTTCAGTGAGTCTTGTATCTAAATTTCTCCCATTTTCCTCAGTATTATTTGTTTGTAATTAAGCACAAAGCTACACAATGGGCTATCTGTGCTCTGCCCACCACAAGTATCGAAACCCGGTTTCTAGCGTTGTAAGTAAGTCTGCAGCCATACCGCTGTGCCACTGGGGGCCTCCCCAATATAAACTTCTCTGCAGACTTGGCAGGGGACTACATAGATACCCAATTTTTTTATCTTGGGGTGCAGACTTTTTTGACGATAAGAAAAGTTAATGGTTTTAGTATATTTATAAACAACTTTGAAACTGTTATTTTTCAGGTATATCCCTAAAACCACAATATTAGAAGACAAATCTTATTTCATAACAAAGACGTTTCAACCTGTGCTACTATAGCCTAGCGCTGTTCAATATGACTAAAAATTTTTCATTATACATCAAGAACTTTAATTAAATAAATTATTATTAATAATCATTATAACTTTCTGTATAATCATGTTTGTTTCTGGTCTAAGATCCGCCCAGTGATATAGATATGGGAAAGTTCTAGTTTTTTCTCAAACATTCCAGCCATACTAGTAATAGGTAAGTACACCACTCAGTGTAAAGTAATTTACAATAAAATTTAAATCCACATTAACGCAAATTTAAATGGAAACTAGTTTTGACATTTCACATATCCTCTTGTCCCCCCAGTGGCACAGCGGTATGTCTGACATTTCACATATCCTCTTATCCCCCCAGTGGCACAGCGGTATGTCTGGATACCGGTTTTCGACACTCGTGGTGGGCAGAGCAAAGATAGCTCATTGTGTAGCTTTGTGCTTAACTACAAATAAAAACATATCCTCTTCAATACAACAGTTGTATGGGTCACCATAAAACGATGAAAATATCAATTATAACTTTAATCTTTTTAAAATCCTCTGAATGGATCTTCACCAAATTTGGTATGGAGGTTCACTGGGTCCATGGGGTACATACAAATTTTCAGTTTTGCATTTTTTTACCTCACCTCCTGTGGGTGGACCTTCACTAAACTTGGTATGGAGGTTTATTGGGTCCATGGGAAGATACATACAAATTTTCAGTTAATTATTTTGCGTTTTGCGGGGTTTTATAGGCTTTTTGGTATTTTTACCACTACTTCGCCCCCTGTTGATGGATCTTCACCAAATTTGGCATGAAGGTTTGTTGGGTCCATGCAGAGATACATGCAAAGTTTCGGTTTCACATTTTGTGTTTTGCAGTTTTTATGGCGTTTTGCGTTTTTTATAATTACATACAAGGGAAGCAACTTTTCGTGTCTTAAGATAACCTTTTATTAATCATGAATTTACATAACTTCCGTCCGAGGGACAGGTACTCCAGCTAGTTTAAAATGCTTATATAATTTTTGAATGACTGCAGTACTCTATAGACTTTTTCAAAAGCGCCTATGAAAAGGCAAGGAAGACATTATATAGAAACAGTAACCAGCAAACAACACCATCCCCATGTGAAAATAAAATACTTAGTGTCAAATGCAATACGAAGCATTAAATTCAACTCAGTATCCCTATTGGCTATAGTCACTATATTTTTCGACCTCGAGGGTTACCGAAATATTACCTGTTAGTTCTTTATGGGTCTGTATTTGCTAACAGGTAGTACTGTAAGTTATAAGACCATAATAACGTGCAAAGCTTGAAGATTTTGTGCATATAAATTGCAGTAAGTCTATGGTATGCAAGAACACTAAGTATAATATTCGTTTTTCTTTTCAAATTTAGACAGATGAGTATTTTCTGTTCACCAAAAATTTTCAGACTTTTCCACACATGCACGTGTTTTGGCGTTCGTGTAGAGAGTTGACTTTGAAATGTGACAAAATTGTTGTCATTCTAGTTACACTTTGTTCTGGGTCATTCTCCTTAGGTTTTACTTGTACTTTCTCGTGACAAAGATTGTTGTTATGTAAACAGTTGAAATACATAGTATAGTTGTTGACAGTGATAATAGGCGTTGGTGAATATTGTGAAACTTTGAGGTTATATGGTATTTTTAGGTGCTCTGATTAAACTTTTAAGTAAGGATAATAACCACAAGAACAGAAGAAACTGCAGAAAATGTAATACGTAACTAAATTTGAATATCTGTTCTTGAAAAACAAAGACCAAACACAATGTAAAAACAAAATAAAAGTTCCCTTTATTAAAATCTAAACAATCAAATATAAACAACTACAATGTATTTATAGACAATACTGTTCTCTAAATTGGTGAGATTTCTCATCAGATAATCAAACAAAACATTTGAAATTACTCAGTTTAAACCAGAGAGAGCAGAAAGATAGCTATATGCAAAATATAATAAAATCATCTTTTCCAAAAGGCAATATATTTTTAAGGTATAAAAAGACTTACAAAGGGTTAAGATTATTGCCGACGTTTGAGTTACCAAAGAAGAAATTAAGGTCAATATAATATTTATGCACTTGTTGATGACGGCTAGTTATCCATCAATAAGTTTAATTTTTATATTCATTCTTGCACGGTAGTGGAGATCAATGAAAATTATAATAAATAAGTTATCAATGACGAATGGTTACGTTTCTTTTATTTGTATATTGAACGACAATAGCTGTTAGGTTATCGATAAAGAAAGATAACATTTCTTATTTAATTTGTGCACAAAATAAAAAGCTAAGTACATGATAATCATCAAGTTCAATATTGAAGGATAATGTTTTTGTATTTCTTTCTATGAACATTTTAAAATTATAACTATTTAACTGTCTAGAATGGTGACGTTTTTTTCAATGGTGCACAATACTTGAAATAATAACTATTAAACTATTGATCAAGAAGTATATAAAATATTTTACTTGATTTACTTTTAGAGCAAGTGACTAACAATAGGAATAACAATACAAAAATAAAACAGGAAAACAACAAATAACAGTACTCAGTCTGGTTACACCAGCTGTGTGACCTGTGTGGTAGGTTGGTTTAGCTTAAGAACAGTCGCTATCGTCAACACACAACGATACTCACTCAGGCCACATTAACTGTGTGACCTGTGTGGTAGGTTGGTTTAGCTTAAGAACAGTCGCTATCGTCAACACACAACGATACTCACTCTGGTCACATTAACTGTGTGACCTGCGTCGTAAGTGGGTTCAGCTTCAAAGGAGTCTCTATCATCCACACTGGCATTGGAAGAGGTGAAGACGTAGCTGACACCATCGATTCTCGGGCTTACAGGCAATATATTGGAATTATCTGCCTTTGATTGAGTTGAAGAAAGAAACCAAAACACAAGGTAAAAGAAGACAGATTGGCCAGTATTATGAAGAAATTCTCAATAATACTGGGAGAGTCCAATAGCTACGTACAAAATACAAATGTATCATTTTTCCAGATCACGTGCCCATTCCACATCATTGGTGGATATTTCAATAGCAAATAAAAAGGGTAAATCCTCAAAAAGTCACCTGACCCTCCAATGGAAAAGGTTGCCACCCAACTTTACACAGTGTGTTCAACTATACAGCAGTCTTTCCCCTGAGAAAGCTCATGTGACACCAAAGGAGAACGATTCAGGACAATAGTTAGCTAAAACAAAATAAATCTAGCCACATTCAGTGCCCATTGTTCTACTGTAAAAAGTACACATACGGCTAAAAACGAATATGTGCAAACAATTTGACAAATTCTTGTTGGACCTAAAACTAAAGAAGACAGTAAACACTACTTTTGCTTTGCAACAAGTATGAATCATTATCACATATTATTGTATATGCTTATGGTGTCAGACAAATTGTCTATAATCTTACACTGCCCATAGCTACCAGCACATGTTGCTTTCTCTGGCTATTTCTCAATGGCTGAGATATTCGATATTGTACAGTAAATATAAATCTATCTAGGTATCACAAAATAAATAATTACAGGCAGAATTTAGCAAAGTTAAGACTTTTTTTAGCTAAAATTCCTCAAGCCAAGATTAATTTATTACGCCATCTTTTATAATCAAATGACTTATTATATAAGTGTATGGGGTACAAATTTCTATGCACTAAGACCCATCTGGTTATTTCAAAAGAGAGTCCTAAGACTAATGATTGGTCTTTCATATGGAGCATCTGTGACTAGCAAATTTAAAGAGTTTTAACAACTTATCAAGCCTGTGTTTGTTATTTGAAGTTAAGTACAAAGCTACACAATGGGCTATCTGTGCTCTGCTTACCACTGGTATCGAAACCCGGTTTCTAGTGTTGTAAGTCTGCAGACATACCGCTGTGCCACTGGGGGGCATCAAGTCTGTGTCTAGCGATTCATTTGTATTGCAAAGAATATTACAACATGTAATCCTGATATGAACTTGTTAACTCCTTCTGGTGAAAGTTTATATTCCTTTCGGCAAAAAGAAACAACAAAAAACTTTACGTATGTCTACGAAGTAATTCCGTTTTGAGCTACAAGTTTGTTTTTATTTTATTTGGCTCCGATTGTTCTAAATATAATCCCAAGTTAACCAATCATCTAATTCCAATACCAAGTTATATAAAATGAATATGTCCAATTATGTATATTCTAATTACTCTTTGTAGTATGGTTTAACATATGGATAATTACTGTATATAGTTCTTTTTGTATTTCTTGTTTTCTATAGTTACTTATCCTTATGGCAGTAGACATCAATACAAACTCAGATCAACCCAGGCTAAACATAACACATCCCCTTTTCTAGACAGACACAAACACCAGTAACTTCTATTCGTGAGACGATGCATTCCCTAAAGTCGACATCATGGAAAAGTAAATAGAGGCAAAGTCCGCTCGACCAAGAACTTTTCCACTGAGACTTATCACAACCTGGTTCATATTCTCCCTCACTGCATCAGGAAAACCATGTACAGGTCTCAACACTTGCGTGTAAGGGGTAACTTAAACTTTACCTTCATAATATATATATACACAAGTGGTTCAGATGGTTCATATTCTCCCTCACTGCACCAGGAAAACCATGTACAGGTCTCAACACTTGTGTGTAAGGGGTATTTAAACTTTACCTTCATAATATATATACACAAGTGGTTCAGATGGTTTCTTCCACAAGTACGCTACCACAAAACTGCAACAAAGTCTTAAGTGAAAAAGGTGTAGTGAAAAAAAAAACAACAACAATATTTTTCAGCAAATTTTTCAGTCCTGCAAACTGTGAATGTTGAAGGTGGTGAATACGATCTAGGAATTACACAACTAGATAATGGAAGCAACTATAGTAACATCTCACCACCGGAAACCTCTCTTTCAGTTTACAAATCCTTTCGAACCTCTAGCGACCCAATGGAATCACACACTCAAGTTCTGAATGACACATGTAGAAACAATGTAAAAAAATACATATGTACAGTAAACATCATAGACATGACATATCATATACTGGCTCATACATGGCACAGCGGTATGTCTGCGGACTTACAACGCTAGAAACCGGGCTTCGATACCCGTGGAGGGCAGAGCTCAGATAGCCCGTTGTGCAGATTTGTGCTTAATTACAAACAAACAAATCTGCCTGTTTGATCTTCTGTGGCACAGCGGTATGTCTGCGGACTTACAACGCTAGAAAACGGGCTTCGATACTCGTGGAGGGCAGAGCATAGATAGCCCGTTGTGTAGATGTGTGCTTAATTACAAACAAACAAATCTGCCTATTTGATCTCCAGTGGCACAGCGGTATGTCTGCGGACTTACAACGCTAGAAACGCTGTTTAGGAGTATTTGAAGGTTGTATTCTAATTATTTGTACTTCCGAGATGACCAAGTAACTTGGTAGCAAATGCATACTGGGAGAATTGATCCTACTGTAATAGGATCAGTTGTTTTTTTTTTACCTTTTTTCACTTTAGTTTTATAATCTTTTTATTCACATCTCTACAAATGTGGCTTTATTTAATAAAAGTTTCGATTTGTAAATATTTGTTAACTTGATATGTTTTTAGAATGTTATATTTTATTTTACAGTTGATATGTTTATAGAGTTTCTAAGCTTCTTCTACATTATACAAACTTTTTATCTCTTGACTTGAACACAAGTTATAGTTCACGTGTCAAGGGAAAATAGTTAAAATAACCAATTTTGATGAACTGGTAGCCATAGCTAGGTATTAAATGTGTTGTTGCTGTCTCTGATGGATATCTTCTCATCCTGCAAGTGGATGCTAGAACATATACAAGAGGAGCTAATGCTTGAATCGAGTAGAATCTTTCATGGTGATCCGTGATCAGACAATGATGTTTGGTTGAAATGATACTGGTCAGAATGTCAAAGACCTTTAACATACACAAAGAAAGACGGAGTTGAAAAAGCTCGATCTATTTTGACATTGAAAGATCTTGGACAGTCCTGGAATGCCAGTTACCACAAAGATAACATTCCAGTACTGACTTTTCTTTGTTACAAGTTCAATACAACACAAATAACATAAATGAAAACCATACTCGGTTTACTTATGAGCTCAAACTTACATAAACGAAATCCACAGTAAATGTAGGATCAAACTTCACTTGTACATAATAAATATCGAAACTGTATTCGCTGACATAATAACTATTTCGCTAAAAATTGTTCATCAAACTATGTGACAATCCACACGTTGTTTCGTTTTGAAATAAACCAATAACTGTAATCTTAAGTATTATTTTTTTCAGATCAAAGTGCGAAAGCTAAGAATAATTAAACTATGTTCAATGGAACATATTATTTCTTCACCACCAGGGAAACATTGGGTAATGTACGTGATGTTACATTACAACGTGTTTGGTATAGTTTTGTTTGTTAGGTTTTAGGCAGAAACCTACGCAATGTGCTATCGGTGCTGTGCACATTACAAGTAACGAAACCCAGTTTTTAGCGTGTGAATCCTCAGACGTGCCGCTGAGCCACTTAGGGCTTTCATGTAGTTAAAGTTATTCAATTTATTATTTATGTATGTTTCTAGTAGATGGCGCCACTAATTGTTTAGCATTGTAGAAAGCACGTGTCTGAGTTGAGTAACGACAAAGCATGGGAGAGTAATGTGCATTTCATTCCACAAGAATTATCGTGTGAGTTTTATTTTTCAAGTAACAAACTTATGAAGAGTTTAGCATAAACAATCTTAATTAGTTAACAAGTTTTCCTGTGGAGTAGAGCCTAGATTCTCGTTCAGATACACAGAGTTTTTCTTCTGTTCAGATACACAGAGTTTCTCTTCTGTTCAGATACACAGAGTTTC
>NW_013668051.1:0-16300 GCF_000517525.1 Limulus polyphemus | reverse complement strand
AGAGTTTTCTTCTGTTTAGATACATAGAGTTTTTCTTCTGTTCAGATACACAGAGTTTTTCTTCGGTTCAGATACACAGAGTTTTTCTTCTGTTCAGATACACAGAGTTTCTCTTCTGTTCAGATACACAGAGTTTCCCTTTTGTTCAGATACACAGAGTTTTCTTCTGTTTAGATACATAGAGTTTTTCTTCTGTTCAGATACACAGAGTTTTTCTTCTGTTCAGATGCACAGAGTTTTTCTTCTGTTCAGATACACAGAGTTTCTCTTCTAGTGTGGTGTAAAATAAAAAACGGTATCCTTAATTTCAGCTACTAATATTTCAGTGTTGTAAAAAAACAAACATATTCTATACTCACATCAAGTAAACGCATAACAAACCAGGTTTCACTGTTATGTTGTCTAAGCTGATTTTCTAGTAATTTCCAAATACATACAGAATATTCTGGGCGAAAGCTTTTTTACTGACTTAAAATTGTGTTCTATGTGTGTGCGTGTATGTATATTATTCCACATAATACAACATACATAAATAAATTCATATATGATGTAAAATATAAGTTTATGGCACATACAAAAATGCAACAATGTGACTTATTCAATAAATGTATATACTTCTAATATATGACAGATCAACAATGACATACAACAATGACACTGTAATTGTTGAATATATATGCTTATATGAATGCATAAGTTAATTTTTTATATTTCAAATGTGTTATCATTAAAATTGTACCCCATTTCACATTCAAAAAATACATTTTTATACTATGGATGCCTACTAATACAAGTAGCTTTCCTATTTGCTACTATATTGTCATCTGTGAACTTGCAAAACCTATCTTGGTCCAAATTACACAAAAACAATGCAATCACAGATAAAATAAAGAGAAATTGAAGTCCTTCACTGAAATTCATCCAAAGAGGGAGGATATGGGGTCTCTCGTAGATGGATCATACAATATATCCATGGGAAGCTTCACTTCACATCTGAACACCTGTACGTTGAAGAAAATACTAGCTAACTGTTGCTATGGTGCCCAATGTACCATCCTGGCTTAACACATTCAGCCAAACTATTAAACTCAGAATGACATGGAGAAGTGTGCATTTAATTACACCAAACATTTGGGAAACACCTAACTGTTTAATCATTGATCTATGTGAATTAATCTAGATGTACCAAACCACTGATCAGCTAACCTAAAAGTTACAGACTGTGCTGCAGTATCAACCAGCAGACAAGCTTCAGTTTATATTGGGTGTGATGGAGGCAAGCGTGATTTATTGGTTAGCATTCACTGATCACATTCAGTTGCTATAAAAACAAGCTCTGACTTATTTCACTACCAGAGTGTTGGTCAAATATTTTCAATTGTTGATTAGTTGCCTTCCCCCTAGTCTATCAACTCAAATGTAGGGATGGCTATGCACAGGTAGCCATTATATAGCTTTGCACACAATTCTGAAACAAGAGAACAAATGAGTCTATTTGGTGTATTAATTGATAATGATCAATATACATTGATTATATCATCAGCTATATCCATGGCTGTTCTCTGCAATGAAAAACCCACAATTCTCTGATGGAGATTGTCTTGTATGGCTAGGTTTTCCTCTGAGCAGCATACACAGTAAATTGTTTAGATCACCTCTTAATATTTCCACAAGGATGTGCACGTTCAGAAGAACCACTTTTCAGCATTGGTTGTATTGCAAGACACTTGCTAATGACCTTAAATCCTTGCAAAGTATGAAGTAGTTTCTGACGTAGAAAGGACACAACCAGAAAAACTAGCCTTGGCAGAACATAAGTAAAAAAACAAACAAACAGGCCATATGATAATCGGGACCAACATAAAAGTCTGGACACAGTTTACCACTGGAAAATCAGGAAAATTAAAGAATCCTTTTAAATAAAATCACACGAAGTCGCAACTTTAGGAAAACCTACACAGAATAAATGATAACGTCATCCATCACACACACTTCCAGATACACATACTCACATGGAGAGAGAAGTACACAAGAAGGAACTCTATTACAGGACAGAACTAACCAAGAAAAAGACCCCATACAGTTAACAATTTTGACTCCGATCTGAGGAAGGCGACAGCATATAAAACATCATCATACTATAGGCAGTGTTAATATTAGCTCTGCCTTGGACAGATTGTGTTAATATTAGCTTTATCTCGGATAGAAGGTGTTAATATTAGCTCTACCTTGGACAGAAGGTGTTAATATTAGCTCTACCTTGGATAGAAGGTGTTAATATTAGCTCTACCTTCGACAGAATGTGTTAATATTAGAAGAAACTGATATGAAAATAGCTAAATTAAATGTCTATGTTGTTTACTAATGGTGGCACATATTTTAGTGTAGTAAGTTTTAAAATAAAGGAAAAAGGATATGTTCGTCTAAAAACTTTCAGGCTCTATTCCATCTTGCAGATTTTAGGACTACATAAAGATCCAAGATTTCGTCACCAGACAGTCCCAGAAAAAATAGACCGTTTCGTGGTACGTGGAATTCAACAGACTGTTTTGTGGTGCGTGGAACTCAACAACGGACGCAATTCTTAGCCATAATGGAATGTATGTCTGTTTGGTCAATTGTTATAAAGAGGGTCAACGTGAGTGTTTGGTAACCACACCCTTACTTCAATATAGCTATATATATATATCTTATAGGCTTAAACTAGAATGAAGCAAATCTGTAAAGCAATTACAATAACAATATAAAGTACAAAACTGATCAGGAGAATTATTGGCTAGGTTTTGACAATATCTGCGTTATGTTTATTAAACCTTCATTTTGTTATTATATGCTATATGTTTATTAAACCTCCATTTTGTTATTATATGCGATATGTTTATTAAACCTTAGGTTGTTTAGTTTTGTATATTTTGGAATATTGAAACAAAGAAGAAAATGTGCCTCATATTCAAAGATTTGTTTGTTGTTAAGCGCAAAACAACATAATGGATTATCTCGATTGTGTTCACAGCGTGATCAAACCCAGAATTTTAGCATTATAAGCAAGCAAACTTACTACTGAGTCTTTCTCATAGCATAGTATCAACAACGAAAAAAGGCAGATTTGCTTTTGTAGTCTCTAAAAAAAATGTAGTCGAAAATAGACGATAGATGGCGCCAGATAAGACAGCGTCCTGATTTTTCTGATAGAAAGAAGTACGTGCTGTTAACATCTTGAAATATTATACCATAACTCTTTTACTGAATATCTAAACAAGTACATTACTCACTTACCATCACAGACACTTTGAAAGTTTTTAACAATTTATCATTCGAGTAAGATAGCTGTAATTTTATTTTGTGCTGCAATTATTATTTGTATCTACTACCTAAAGACTTCCTAAGCCTACCTCAAGCACTGCTTTCTCAAAATCAACAATAGTTTGATTTATGAAATGGATAAATCGAACATTATTAATGATCTAGTGGACTGTTATTCATTACACCTATTATCTGCTTCATTATCTGAAAATACTCACCTGACAACAGAAGGTGTTGGATTTATCGCTAATGGGGTGGAAATTAGTGAATATCTGATCACGATTTCTATTACTTTCAATTTAGCGGATCTAAAAAGCGATAAGGTTAGAAGTTGATATATCATCCTTAATGGAAATGTGGTAGCGTGAAGCACTAAAGCAAAAGATATCAACCCACGTCTTCAAAACAGCTGTGTCGTTAAAAATAAATATATTTCGTTGCACGTTAACAATGATTAATAATAACGTTTTTCTTCTCACAGTTGATCAAAACGATAACTCGCCATTTAATTTCTATTCAGCTATTTCGAAATCAGATGCATACAATTATTCTGCGATAATTTAAGAATTATGTAATTAACAGTTCAAGATTTTTTTTAGGTATAATAGAAAAAAAACAAGAAAAACTGGTAACCTATTAAGGCTTCGATTTTTTTGATACCCAATTTTAAAATATTAATTTTAAATGCGCTGTTACATTATATTTTTGCACTTCTGTAGTAACTAGCACACTTTCTCCGTAAGAAATGTACATTTTTTTACAGACAATTATTCAAAACTAAGAAACTTCCCTTTTTAAGTATACACTGCTTTTCCCAAACTGTTTGGGCATATACAGAAGGTTGTGTACGTTATATTTAAATTAGTTGGAATACTCAAATCAGTAAGTCACGTGATCACCACAGCCAATGAGATATCGTGGTGTAACGGAACGTATAATAACTACATTTCGATATTGTTTGGTATTTAGTAGGTAGTGTGATAGCACCAGAGAGTAATCGAGTGTGTAACGTCTATTCCCGACGCCAAATATTCTTACTTTCAGTTCATAAAGATGTGTTTATATCGAATATTTATAGTTTCCAAGGCAGCGATTTCACTTTTAGTTAACATCATATGGATCAAGTTGGGGTACTAGGATCATTCAGAAAGAGACTTGTAGCAAGTCGTATCCTAGCTGTGGCAAGCAAAACTACGGAGTCTTAAAGGAGGTGAGAATCCCTGAACACAAAGGTCAGTGGCAAAAGCCATCCCTGTGCTCCAGGCAACAGTATGCAATATAATCAAGAAGGCTCTCTTTCTGTAAAAGCAATACAAATCGCGTGTACACAATCTGCTTCCATGGCATATCCGTTCAACTGTCACATACCTCAAGCAGCTGGATAATTAAGTTTAGTATTAAAGCTATTCCATAAGAAGACAAACCGGAAAATCTCCAGAAGCTGCACCTATGGATTTATGTGTGATTAGGCTTGAAATGAGCTTTGGGAAACTATCGTCCTCGTATATTAGATGGATTACGGAAAGCTAAAATAAGGACAAGTGTATTTTCGATATTAGAACCTTACGATGGTCAATGGAAACTACGCTGCCGGGCCATTGTTAAGATGTACGATCATGACCGGATGTGGATTGTGATGAGGCTCGTTCTAATATAAAGTATTTAACAGTCCTATTTTTACTTTTCTCTAATGCCGTGAAACATTGCCATGAGTTCGAACAACTACTACCGAGAAGCTATTATCTAGGCTAAATTAGGGGTTGGATATAATATATTTTTACTTTTGTATGTCAAGTAAAATCATTTGACAAAGATTAGAAGGCTAATCGTTCAAAGTAACTATTCTAAATACCCTAAACATGTTCTATAGGGTTAAGAGCTAAGTTCTAGTTGGTATATTTCAAAATTTCAATAATGATGTTTGAAATTAGGCATGTGTCATATATTTTTAGACAAGGAGCTAAGAGATAATAGTGCATTGTTAATAAACAGGTGTAAACCTAATACTCTTCTACCGAGTGAAAGCTAAAAGACAAAAGTTCATTGCTAATAAACGTGTGTAAACCCAATTCTTTTCTACCGAGTGAAAGCTAAGAGACAAGAATGCATTGCTAATAAACATGTGTAAACCTAATACTGTTCTATAGAGTGAAAGCTAAGAGACAATAGTTCATTGCTAATAAACAGGTGTAAACCCAATACTCTTCTACCGAGTGAAAGCTAAGAGACAAGAGTTCATTGCTAATAAACAGGTGTAAACCTAATACTCTTCTACCGAGTGAAAGCTAAGAGACAAAAGTGCATTGCTAATAAACAGGTGTAAGCCGAATTCTCTTCTACAGAGTGAATGCTAAGAGACAAGAGCAATGAACTCTTGTTTCTTAGCTATCACTCTATAGAATAGAATTGGGTTTACATTATAATTTTCAAACCGTCTTATGAAAATAGGAATATTTACGTTTTTTTATTTCGATATCATGATTTGTTTTGTTTGTTAAGAATAAAGAAGAAAAACGACCTATATGTGCTCTTCCAACCAGTGGGGGTATAAAAACCCGATGTTTTGCGTTATAAGCCTTTAGGTTTACCGCTGAACCAGCGGGAATTGACTCATAATGAAGTTCCCTTCACAGTTCACATGTACTCTGGAATTCAGGGCTTCATCCTAACACTACTATAGTTGTTGACAAATATAAATTGTCATCAACAAACCCGCAATAAATATGGTTTAATTCTCCTGCCAACTTACTGTTTAGTCTTAAAGGCTTATTAGAGCAAACCTTTCCCTGTAACGTGCAACTCTTAATTTATAAAAAAAAGATCCTCAAAGGAAAGATACTAATATAATTTCTTTGATGTTTTAAGGTAATTCAAGAATGGAACCGATTTTTGATATATCTTTACACATGAGAGAGAAACTGAAACTCGTTCTTTTCTGTGTTATGGTTAAGAAACGTTTTATTTTCCCCGTAAAATACTTTGTCAAATAAGCTAAATAAATTGTCCAACTAACAACAACCTGTAACCGTAGAGGAATATTGCTTAGGAAGTCACAAGTGAAGCTCAAGGGATACACCAAACCCTGCTAAATATAATTTAATTTTGCTGAAGTAGTTTATAAAACTGACGTGACTTGATGTTCCTACCCCCTAACCTAGTAAACGTCAACTGTCCAGTTTAATAAATGATGTGAAAATTTGTTGAATCGAGTTACGATTCGTCTATAATACGTACAGACTTATACAACGAAACAACGCCATCTTCCTGAAATGAAGTGAACGAAAAGGTACAATGGTTAGTGTTAAGTCGCTATACTTAGAAATAGCTCGATGACTCCCACGAGTAAGGATCTGACATGGACTGGTGATTATTGCGTGTTCGGTTCACGGGATCGAAACCCGTTACCGAATATGTCCGTTCTCTGAACAGTATGGCTTACAATGTAACGGTCAATCCCACTATTCGTTGGTAAACAGTAGTCCAAGGGTTGGCGGTGGGTGTTTGTGACTAGCTGCCTTCCTTCTAGCTTCTCACTTGTAAATTAGAGACAGCTAGCGCAGATAGTCCTCAAGTAGTCTTGCGTGAGATTCAACAAAGAAATGGTTATGTAGAGGACATGAGGTTTTCAAGACACCTATTGATCAAAATAAATACAACCATTTTCAAAAAATTCGCTACATCGATGTATTTAAGATTTAGTTTTGTACACAAGATGTAAAACTGAAAAAACAAACAAACACACACATGCACAACGAACCATGTGAATCGTATTCTTCGATGATTGTACTACCCTAGCCCCGTCTTTTGGGCATCTTTATAGCTATGTGAAGGTGAAATATATTTAAAAAATGTTTTAGGGTGTGAAAAAATTCAATTCACATCTCAAACTGTATTTTAAAATTAAACAACTTAGCGATTTTAAAGTTAGGAAATATACTGTTTTATCTAAATTTCTAAGATAAACTAACAACAACTTATACCATTAGAAGTATGTTTTAAAAAACTGTTCTTACTGATAACTATCTACTATATTTGGACAAAAAAAAAAAGAATCTCCCTCTAGTGGCCCAGTGCTTAACAATAAACAAACAAAAACATTTAAAATCATAAATAACGTCGAAACATGTAGGGTCGTCAACTTTTTGAAGGCCATAGATAGGCCTAAATAAAATGTTTTTAATTGTGTACCAGTTCAACGTTGAATATTATTTATGATTTTAACTTTATACACAAGTGCCAAAATACTATAATTAAACAAAAAC
The DNA here is from genome assembly GCF_000517525.1 of Limulus polyphemus. NCBI lineage: Eukaryota > Metazoa > Arthropoda > Merostomata > Xiphosura > Limulidae > Limulus > Limulus polyphemus. The sequence goes on along the minus strand of NW_013668051.1, from coordinate 8,735 downwards.
ATGTTTCACGTCCCAAAAATAATTTCTTTTTTGAAATACCTTCTTTATCTTACCAACTTAGAAGGAACGTTTAATTTCTACACGCCACGATTGGCAAGGTTAATGAAGTGACGAAAGAAGTTTATTGGCCTCATTTCGAACGTTTTTACTATTGACGATCTTATGCCGATGAAGGTATTCTGCAAGTACCAAAGTTATTTTCAGAAACGAATATACAAAGAAGAGCAAAGGAGATTTAATTGATTAGTTTTAATATTTAGACGAGAAATAGCAATTTATACGCAGTTCTTGGTAACTGATTTTAGGTTTTAAAAAAAGGCAATTTGAAGTTTTTAATTTTTATAGCAACAGATCTTTCAAGCTATCAGTACTTTCACGGGTGTCTGCATAGAAATAGGCTATGATTGGATAATTCAGGAGGTGCCTAATTAAAATTCAAATTAAACGTTTTGCATTGGTGTCTATTCTTATGTTAATGTCGAATAAAATGGCGTCGAGCTTGTAGAACGTGCAAATTTAGAAAGTACGTTAAATTAGACATATTCTGTGGTTATGTACTAGCCAAAATCATTTTAGTTCTTTCATGATAGAAACTCCTTCTGATAAAAAGAAAGACTGTTTTGTTAAGTATATCATATCGTTTATATAATATGTATTGGTTGTGAATATATATGACATGCAGGAATAAAAACTGTAATGAAAAATTTAAATTTAAAGAATAAATTTATTTTTCTCAGGTTTTCTTCTCCCTTCCCTTGTAGCTTTGCGGTAGTCTCATAGCTTACTCCCCTCAACTATTTATCAAGACAAATTGACCAAATGACAAGAAGACATACTGTGCGTTGAATTTATAATATTCTACAAGAGAGGGGAAAAAGAAAACCAATATGAAAAAAACAAAGTTACAATGGACGTCTGTATTAAAACTGTTATTTAGAAATATATTTAGCAGACATCTTCTATCAGACTAAATAGTCTTGCTGCTCTTCTATTTTACTGTAAGGTCATTTAGGTCATACTGTAAGGTCATAACGAATGGAGTCTCTTCTATTTTACTGTAAGGTCATTTAGGTCATACTGTAAGGTCATAACGAATGGAGTCTCTTCTATTTTACTGTAAGGTCATTTAGCATAACGAATGGAGTCCGTCCAAACCGTCGGTAAATAAAAGTTTCTGTGTTCTAAATGTGTTTTGTTTCTTTAAATTAAAAGACATCACATACCAGTATAGTTATAAAGCATACATGAATGAAACAACAGAAAAGTATACTTAAAAACGATCTGTCCTAGGTTAGAGAATCATTACAAATTAACAAAAGCTCGAAAGAATTAATAAATATTACTTTGCTTTATAAGTTATCAGGACTGTTTCAGCCTGTACGTAGCATAAACTGACCTAATAAATAAAGAGGAATATCAAAATATTTTATGTTGGTGTGAAGAGAACGACAACTTTATAATTAAATTGTAATGGTTTTATGTTGGTGTGAACATGCTGGTATGATAACTTTAGAATTTAATTGTGATGGTGTTATGTTGGTGTGAACATGCTGGTGTGATAACTTTAGAGCCTAAGTTGTGATGGTTTTATGTTGGTGTGAACATACTGGTGTAATAACTTTAGAACTAAGTTGTGATAGCTTTTTGTTGGTGTGAACGTACTGTATAATCACTTTTAGGTGGAAAGGGCTTGAGGTTTGTTTCGTTTATGCGTTTTTTTTATTTAAACATGTTTGAAATATTAAAGTTAACTGGTCTTTATTCAGAGATATATAGAAATGGCAAGCTAGAGCATATCAATAATTATCTGAAATCAATTGTTCAATATGTTATTTGTAAAGGCAATAAAATACTCTCGCAGAGGTGAGTTGAAAACCTGTGACGAAACGCGTATAACATGGTGATGTCAGTAACCATTCGATCAGTCTAGTCTGGTTTATCTGTGACATGCCACTCTCAAATTCAGTTTGTTTCTGTATGGTTTAACTTACTTCAGAAAGTTAAGATTTATTAAAAATGAAACGGTTCATAAATTTCATAAAATTTTAAAGGGACAAAAAGGAGCTTATTAGTCCCTCAAGAATGTCCCTTCCAGCTGTCAACTATAACCACCCCTGACTACTCATGTATTCATCCAATCTTTTCTTGAATTCAGTTAACTTTTCTGCCTCCACCACCCTTGAAGGCAACTCATTTCAAAAGCCAACCGCCCTGTTTGAAAAGTAATACTGTCTAAACTGCAGACGACTTCTACGTTGCCAAAATTTAAATTTATGACCCCTCGTTCCACTGTTTTCACTGTTAAACACAAAAAAGTTTGATGGGTCCATATTATCAATACTCTTAATAATCTTAAACACTTCAATCAAATCCTCTCTGACCCTTCTCCTCTACAGCGAAAACAAGTTTAGAGATTTTAGTCTCTCCTCCTAGGACAATCCCACCATCCCAAGTATCATTATAGTGGCTCTTCTCTGAACCTTCTCCAACAATTCAATGTTCTTCTTGAGGAACGAAACCCAAAACTGTACACAATATTCTAAATGAGGCCTTACAAGTGATCTATACAATGAAACAATAAAATACATTGTCTTGTATTCAGTATTTCTATAGATGCTACCCAAAATCTTATTAGCCCAATTGCTAGCTACAATACACTGTTTAGATGACTTAAGTGATTTTTCAATGACAACACCAAGATCTTTTTTCTTCAATCACAGTATTTAATGTCTTCCCAATTAAATTGTAACAATAATTTGAATTGTGAAAACCTACATGCATCACCTTACATTTTGGATAGTTAAACATCATCTGCCTAAAGATAGTATGACAACTTGGTTAAGAAAACTTAGGTACAGAATAAAGGCTTTCGGATCAGGTTATGAAGAGTAACTTTGTATATCAAGTTATCCGAAGGATTCTTCTACAGCAGAAAGAGTAGGGTACATCAAGTTATAACAAATAATTGTGTACACAAGATTATTGACAGGAATTGAGCTGGCGTGACCAGGTGGTTAGCGTGCCGGCCTGGCAGTTCGAAGGCCTGTGGTTCGTGTCCCGTTGATGTAAAATCGCGCCTTTCACTCTGAGACCGCGAATGAGTTATAAAATTGACTGTCAGTTCTCACTATTCGATTAGAGTAGTTCAAGAGTTAGCGGTTGGTGTTGTTGACTAGCTATCTTGCTTCTAGTTTACCAGTAAAAAATTAAAGATGGTTACCACAGATAGCTCTTCAGCAGTTTCTAGCGAATATCTGAAACAAAAGAGAAATAAATGTGTATATATATATCAGGTTATCAAAAAGAATTGTATATATCAAGATATTATAATGAATTTATCTTAAAAACTTTTCAAAACGAATTGATTATGTCAGGCTATGAAAAGGAATGATGAACGGATACAACAACTGACTATATTAAAGCTGACAGATGTTTATTAAATTTACTTGTGCTCTATGAAATAACAAGACAAACAATTACTTTTCGCTACGAACATCAGATCTTGTAAAGCTAATTTGATGGCACAACTGACGTGAAACACTAATGTATAAAAGATATATTCTTTTGTCGATAGGTTTCAAAGCTCTATGAATTTCCCATACTTGCTATAAAAAAAACTGGGCTTTAATAAATTGCTGTAAAATGTGTATAAATCATATAGTTATACACCCTTCAAATAAACAGTTAAAACAATTTTAAAAGTTCACACATTAATCTCATGAAACTTCAATCGTTTGTTTCTCCATCCTTTTAAACAAATTACCATTATGTAAAAAATGCTTCCATTTATATTTTAAAAATTAATAAATTGATTATTCAAAATAAATTGTTTTCCATTTCGACACTTATTTTTAGCTAAAACTCATTTTGAATTTCCTGGAATAAAACACTGATGGTGTGTTTAAAAGGCTGATATCAGTTTGATGATTAATATTTTTTACGAATAAAAGTTCGATTATTTTAAATAATAATAAAAAATCATTGCTTTTACAATAATGTATAGCATATTTTCAAAACACTAGCGCTCCCTAGTGGCTCAGTGGTATGTTTGAATATTTTTATCGCTAAAAATCGGGTTTCGATACTCATGGTGGGCACAGCACAGATAGCCTATTGTGTAATTTTGCGCTTAACAACAATTAAACAAAATAATAGTACATGCACAAAGTCTTAAAATCGATGTAGAAGATCTTTAAAAACGACTTTGTCAGTATAAATTTTTTTTTTCATTTTATCATAAAAACCCGGGAACAAGTCGTCTATTTTGTAGCTCATAATAAATAGAAATTCACGATATTTAAGAAGCTTTTATCTATAAGAAGAAGATTCATAAAAATAGAGACCACATAATCACAAAGATGGGTAAAGAGAACTAATATACAAAACACGTATAATTTACTGATGCACAAAAACTACACGAACACTCACTTTGCCAAATAAGTTAAAGAAGCTGTAATTCGTAATTTTGAATATCATTTTTACTTTTTTTAACAGCACTGTACTAAGCCTTCTTTCTCCATTACTTAACAATGGTATTTATTATTATAAATGCCTAGTTTTGTAGAGCAATTGTCAAAGAAATCGTTCAAAAAACTGCAATTCGTAACTACGAATACCATTTTTGCTTTTTAATTACTCTTAGCTAAGCCTTCTTTTTCCAGTGATTATCTATAGTATCAGAATTTACATTATTATAAATGCCTAATTTTGTAGAGTAAATCACGTTGCCAAAGATGTGATTAAAAAAGTTGTAAATCGTAATTGCGAATACCATTTTTGCTTTTTAACTGCACTGAGCTAAGCCTTCTTTTCCCAGTATTTACCTACAGTATCACGATTTACATTATTATATATGTCTAGTTTTGTAGAGAAAATGTAATACATTGAAAGACACATGTATAAAGATTTTAAGTACGCAAATACACACTTTGGTGATCTCGATAAATGTTTACTTGTATAAAAATATTGTTACGACAGCGGAAGTCGCGTGACTATGGTAACACGTAATGAGTTCTAGAAAGGTCGGGGAACGTCACGAATAATCCAGTATTTGCTAGGCACCCTCTATTCTTGTATATAAGTGCGCCGGACAATGAATCGGGATTGAATAGCGGACAGAGAGATTGAAGATATAGACGGACAATTGAGTCAAGCGCGGTAGTAACTAAAGTGCGTGAAACGTTCGTTGAGAATTATAGCGTGTGTTGAAGTGACTGTGGAAATTAAGTGTTTTGCAAAGTTGTATTGAGAAAGAATAAACTAGTTTTATTTAAGAAAGGACTTGTATCGCTGAAGTTTCTCGGGAAGAATTTCTACCGGAAATTATCAAACGAGCAGAGACGTAACAATATAAAGAGTGTATGCGCTTTACGAACCGGAAAAAAACACATAATTCATTCTTTATCATCAACAAATTATTGTTGAAATACTACGAGATCATATCCTATTTCATACAGTTTATTTGTTGTTTTGAACAAATAATATAAGATCAAATTCCCCGAAGGACATAAATATTTTTATATAAATATATTGAGGCATATTGGAAATAAAATTAGCTTATTATAATGTTTTCGGCATCCTATATATTTTGTTAAACGTATATAAATGTAGACAAGTCCCAACAAAGACGTATAAAGCCCTTTTTTAGATTTCATGAATTACCTGTTTGCATAAACTGATACTAAAACGTGAGGGTGAAGTCGAGTTAAATATTTTATGAGAAGCTATTTTTACAAGTTTACTCTTGTGCCTTTGTGCATTTCAATATAATATTTCATTTGGTACCTAAACATTTTTTAAATAAATTAACTCTCACAGTTATTGAAAACTAACTAAAAGTTTTAGCCGATAAAGGTATAGCTATTTTATCCTATCAGAACTCATCAGTTTCAAAATTTATGAATATTTTTATAGGAAATATGCAGAACTGCATGTAGTTTTATTATTTTCAATTTCAATACCAACAGAGGTCCGCTATAGTTTAAGGTAAGCCAAAGGTTTATGCGTAAATTAAACGTATGATGCTAACTTTATATTTCCTCATTTATTGTTTGCCCATACTACAAACTGGATGGTTAAACTTTGCACATACACACACATATTCCGTAGCACTGATCACTGTTATTTTGTTTTTATCGTGTTAGGTTTGTTTGCAGAACCAGTTTCAAACTACCATGATATAAGCCTAACGTTTCTTAGCTTTTTGTCCGCATAAGGCTTACCTGTTCTACAAGAAAGGTAAGGAATAATTTCTACTGAAGCTTTTATATAGTTTATTCAACATATGTTTTAGTTTGCAAACCTAAGATTAACAAATTTGATGGTTTGTAAGTATGTTCAACAAACAAAATACTAGTGAAATGCTCTTGCCAGGGAATAAAAATACAGCAACGTCGAAACTGCTGAAATTTTCTAAATGTTTATATTCTAAGAATAATCAATTTATAGTCTTAGACACCCAATCATAAGTGATTTTCCTAATCTTCACTTGCCCCAAACATTTATACATGAAATATAAGGTCTACCAAGTAATTTATTATAGTAATATTACCTCATGTTGACAACAGAACTTATGTCGTAATGTTTAAAGGAATAAATATTTGTGTATCAAATGATCTGAACAATATCTGGCTGTATACAGCTAGAATGCCAAGATTAAAAAGGACAAAATAGAAGGATATAATAAGTATTTTTTTATTTTCTTGCTGGTGGTTTGTTCCACGAATGTCTTCACTGAGAAACACAGAGAATAAATCACACGTGAAATTATGTTCTGTATGTAATTGTAATACACTGTACCGTAAGCAATCGTAAAAGTTCTGAACTGAGTTTATCCAAGACATTGATGAAAATATTTAAGACATATACCCATAACATTTTTAAGAACTTGTTTTATATCAAATATCAAAGTTGTTAAGTTTTGCTAGTAAAACAGAGAAACGATCGAACATCTTGAAAATAATTATTTTTTCGTATATATAAATGTAAAGTATGACACTGGAACTGATGCGTCAAAGGAATTCATAGTCATTTTATTTTCCATCTATCTCTACTTGTCTTAGTGTATGTGACATATATATATATAATATGTGTACAAGCATTTGTGGATTTTTTGAATATTTTTAAACGTGGCTGAAAATCACATTTCAATCGCTAACCCTACAAAATAAAATTTGTGACAACTTCAACTTTTACTTTATAACCTTTGGCGGGGAAAAGCTTATTTTTTCTTTGGCCATCTCTGTGTATAATGGTTTACTTCAGTGTACTAACAGTGTGCTATAAAATATATAAATATTTACCCGAAATGGATAAAACCAAAGATATACCATAGCCGTGAGTACCGTTGGAGGTCGTAATACGTTTTACAGCGTTACGTAATTCTTTCTGGTATTTTTGTGCTTTCGAATAAAAGATTTTTATTCGGCTCAATAAACTGAAACACATCTATAAGAAATCGCGCCTTATTTCGCGAATGCCAACCCCTGTTTTGAAAAAGCAATTACAATTTTGTTTTATAAGCTTATTTTACTCCCCATCCATCCCTTCATATAATTTTAATCACAATTAGTTTAAATATAAATTTAGAACACGTTACGTTTATTCTTATAAATATTTCACAAAGGTGATAAATATTAAAAAGTTTTGAATACTCAACTTTTGGGACAGATGGTTGTTAGGTTAAACCTCTTGTATTTTTCTATTCCTCTGTTTTGAACCTCATATTTTCCAGGTTGACTTGTATTTAATAGCCTGAATAAATCAGTTAAGTCACAAGACACACGATAACTGTTAACAAGCACAGATATCTCTATAAACGAAGTTAATTTCAATAAACTAATCCACTTTTTGTTTACTTAAATATGACAGAAACAACCGTGAGGGTAGATTACCAATAATGTATAATGTTTATATTCATAAATGATAACTAAAAATTAACCTAGCATTTAATATAAGCAGTTTAATATACCGGTCTCAAAAGTCTATAGATGAGAATACATGGATTTAATTGAAATCACCAGTGTCTATGATTACAGACCTAAAAACAAATTTCGGTACACTGTTGTAGCTGTTCCTTTTGTTTTTAGGTCTATATAAGGAGTTGCAACGCTAAAATTCGTGGTTTGATTCCCCGCGGTGGACGGAGTGCAGTTATAGCCCAGCGTGTAGCTTTGAGTTGTCATAACAATAATATATTTATCAAATGGGCTTGTTAACGTAAAATACTATCCTTCGGTCGGTGATACACAAGATTCATTAAATTGCCTTCCCCCATGGTGGGTCAGCGGTAAATCTGATGGCTTGTAACACAAAAAAGTCAGAAGTTGGCACACAGCACAAATATCCCACTGTGTAGCTCTGTGCTTAATGACAAAAAACATACTGCTGTATTGTGTTCAAAAATTATCATCCTATTAGCCCTCCACTGGCGCCCCCTCCCCCCGTAGCACAGTGGTATATCTGCGGACTTACAACGCTAGAAATCGGGTTTCGATACCCGCGTTGTGAAGGGCACAGACAGCCCATTGTGTAGCTTTGCTTATAACAACAAACAAAGAAACACTAAACTGATACTTTACTTGTTCAGCAAGTCGAAGTAATAGCTAATAAGACCTGATACTTTACTTGTTCAGCAAGTCGAAGTAATAGCTAATAAGACCTGATACTTTACTTGTTCAGCAAGTCGAAGTAATAGCTAATAAGACCTGATACTTTACTTGTTCAGCAAGTCGAAG
>NW_013668050.1:178751-188211 GCF_000517525.1 Limulus polyphemus | reverse complement strand
TGTTGGTTTTGTTTCTCAGTAAGAGCTGCTGTAGCCTTGGCACTTTTCTTGAAATGCCCCACAAGGCGGCTGCCAGCAGCAATGGTTGGAGAAATCGGATCTTGTTTCAGAGCCGCATTTATGCACAACTGCAAAGTGTGCCTCGCACAACGAACTCCCTGGACATTACCCCAGGACAGGTTATCAGACAGTAGTTCAGAGTACAACACCATATTAGTGGCATTGTCGTGTATGACTACGACCCTCTTTTCTGCAGGAATCTCAAATTACTCCATCACTTCACCGAGCCGCTCTGCTATGTTGGCAGCTGTGTGGCTCACCTCCAACATTTTTGTTTCCAACACGAATGAATGTAGTCGCCAATCTTCAGAAATAAAGTGTGCAGTGACTGTCATGTAACCCTCCATCTGGTTAGAGGTCCATATGTCTGTTGTGAAGCTGACTGCTGTATAACTTTTAATTTTCTTCAAAACTAATTCTTTAGTCCTGTTGTACTTGCTTGTTATGCTGTGCATTACGGTGTCACGTTTGGAAACGCTGTACCCTGGCTCGAGAAATTTGACTGTTTGCTTGAAACCTTCACCACTGACGATGTTGACTCGAAAGGGGGGGGTCTCATAACTAGTGTTTTCTGAGTCAATGTTGGCCGCGAAGATGAAGTTGAGGCTGGGGAGTCATCTTCGCAGTATAGTGGATGCGCCTATAGAGAGAAATGCACATGAAGTTAAACATGCAGTAAGCGAGGTAATTTAGCTTCCCCAGTCCCCACGAACACTCGGATAAGCCTAATAGTGCATATGACAATATTTCAAATTCGATGACGAGGAACCCACTTTGAGACTAATAATGGTTGGAGACGGCTTGAATGGGTAATGAAGCAAAACGTTAACATAACAGCAAGTGTACAACGTTTCGACAAGGTTTTGTCATCATCAGGTACCCACTGATGTTAGTTTGTTAGTTTCCAGATTGGAAAGTTAGTTCCTAGACTGGTTAGTTAATTTCTAGACTGGCTACTGAGTTCCTAGACTGTTTATTTAACTGCTAGACTGGCCACTGAGTTTCTACACCGGTTAGTTAGTTTCTAGACTGAGTTCTTAGACTGGTTAAATAGTTAATAGATTGGATAGTTAGTTCCTAGTTTGGCTACTGAGTTCCTGGATTGGTTATTTAGATGCTAGACCTTCTACAGAGTTCCTAGACTTGTTAGTTAGTTCCTAGACTGGCTAAAGAGTACCTAGACTGGTTAGTTAGTTTCTAGACTTGGTACTGAGTTCCCAGACTTGTTAGTTACTTTCTAGACTGGCTACTGGTTTCCTAGACTGATTATTTAATTGTTAGACTGGCTACTGAGTTACTAGACTGGTTAGTTAGTTTCTAGACTGGCTAGTAAGTTCCTAAACTAGTTACTTAATTTCTGAACTGAGTTCCTAGACTGGTTTGTTAGTTTCCAGACTGGAAAGTTAGTTCCTGGACTGGTTAGTTAATTCCTAGACTGGCTACTGAGTTCCTAGACTGGTTATTTAATTGCTAGACTGGCCAATGAGTTTCTACACCGGATAGTTAGTTTCTAGACTGGCTACGTAATTTCTAGACTAGTTAGTTAGTGTTTATACTGGCTACTGAATTCCTAGAGTGATTAGTTAGTTTCTAGTCTGGCTACTGAGTTGTAAGACTGGTTAGATAGTTTCTAGACTGAGTTCCTAGATTGGTTAGTTAGTTTCTAGAATGAGTTACTGGATTAGTTAGTTAGTTTCTTAACTGGCTAATGAGTTACTAGACTGGGTAGTGTGTTCCCAGACTTGATAGTTAGTTTCTAGATTGGCTACTAGGTTCCTAGACTGGTTAGTTAGTTTCTAAACCAGCTACTGAATTCATAGACAGGTTACTGAGTTCCTAGACAGGTTGGTTAGTTCCTAGACTGGCTACTGATTTCCTAGACTAGTTAGTTAGTTTCTAGACTGGTTAGCTAGTTTCTAGACTGGCTACAGAGTTCCTAAACTGGTTAGTTAGTTCCTAGATTGGCTACTGAGTTTCTAGACTGGCTAGTGTGTTCCTAGTCTAGTTACTTAGTTTCTAGTCTGGCCACTGAGTCCTAAATCGGTTAGTTAGTTTTTATACTGCCTACTGAGTTCCTAGACTGGTTAGTTAGTTTTTATACTGCCTACTGAGTTTCTAGACTGGTTAGTTAGTTCCTAGATTGGTTACTGAGTTTCTAGACTGGCTACTGAATTCCTAGACTGGTACTGAGTACCTAGACTGGTTAGTTAGTTTTTAGACTGGGTTCTGAGTTTCCAGACTTGCTAGTTAGTTTCTAGACTAGCACTGAGTTCCTAGACTGGTTAGTTAGTTTCTTCCAGTCAAGGAACCCAGTGCCAGTCTAGAAATTAGCTAGCAAGTCTAGAAACTCAGAACCAAGTTTTTACCTTACAATTCATTCAGCTTGGATAGTAGCTAGTGTTACCTTACAATTCATTCAAGCTTGGATAGTAGCTAGTGTTACCTTACAATTCATCCAGATGGGATAGTAGCTTGTATTATCTCACTTAAGGAGGATGGTTGGGCGCGGGGTTAGCAACTCCACCCCTTAAAAACCAACCTGCTACAAGTAACTGCAACAACACCTTCCGTTAGCGAGGTGTTGTTGCGGCCCTATGCTCCACTGGGAGTTTACAGGAATAAAAAAAAATTATCTCACTTTAGAACAATTTAAGGAAATATTCTCATAAAGAGTAAATTTGGAAGCGCTTGTACAATTAAAAGAAAAGTATAACAAATCTTAAAGGATTTTACTAATAGTATTTTGAAAAAACGAAAGAATCATTTAGCTCTTTATCGCGGGCTACTGGATACTTCTAGAAATTAATTTATTTATGGTAAGCCACTCGATATTTCAAAAATAATATTTTTTTATTGTGAGCCACTGGATACTTCCAGAAAAGTAATTTATTTTTTAGGAGCCACTGGATACTTCTAACAAATTAACTTACATATTACAGGCCTCTGGCTACTTCTAAAAAAATTGTGTTTTACCGCAAGTCGACAGATACTTCTAAAACGTTAATTTCTGCGTGGTAAGCAGTGGATACTTCTAAAAAATAATTTATTTATTACGTGTCACTGGATAAATTCTAAAAATAATTTATTTATACAAGGCACTAGATACTCATAAAAATTAATTTATTTGCCACGAGTCAATTACCTTCTTTGTTGCAAGCAATGGATACTCCTAATAATTAATTTATTTATCGTGATTCTCTGGCTACTCGTAAAAAAAACTCTAATTCCGTCTAGCAAGCCACTAGCTGTTTCTAAGAAATTAAATTATTTTTGTGAGTCAACTGTAGATGTTTCTTTAATGGGTCAGGCGTGGACTAGTACACAGCTTGCTTGATCTACGAATGTGAAGAGTCAGGATTTGAGGACCTTTGCGGCCAAAATATATTCCAACTTTGGAGCTGAAAGTGCGTTATAAGAGTGATGACCAAATCATACGATTCGATTTATGTCAAGTATTTGCTACTCAAGTGCTATCCGCTCTATCCTTCCTATTTTTTAGCTGATCAATTAAAAGGAAGGTAGTTAGTCAACAGCACCTACCGCCAACTCTTGGGATACTCTAATTAAATACTTAGAAATACACAAGCTATAAAGCCACGATGCTACACATACATATAACTATACAAAAAGGTTGTAAAAACTCCAATTAAATATATTTCAGGTAACGTGACAGTTTTAATAAAGTTATAGTTAAATCACCCCTGAAACCGCAGTGACGTCAAATTTAAACACTCAATAGTGTTTTAATAATCATCCCTTAAACCGCAGTGACGTCAAATGTAACAAAAGGACGTTTCCACTGAGACTGAAGACACTTCAAACCGCACTTGAACTGACAAAAGTAGCGCATTTATGCAGAACAGACAAGTTACAAAATTAAGCAGACCATGTAACTGAAACAAGTATGAAAAAGGTTATTAAAAGCAAGAAACGGATTGATAAACATATCATTATATTGTTTACAACAATGAAACTAGTTGTAAGGGTTCTATCAAGACTATTTTCTGTTGTCAAGAACAATTTTCTGTTTCTACAAAAAAGACCTTCAGTAGTTAGTTAATATTCTAATATCCTTTAAAGGACTTAAATTAATTGTTAATAGAGATTCAGAGTAGAATTAAAAATCATTCACAACACAATAAATACAGTACAAAGGCAGTCTCTAGTTGTTTGGAGAAGCCAGTTACTGAATCTATGGTTGTTAGAAATCTATATAATCTAAGAAGCCATCTTTCCTTTCCATGGATTTGACATCCATGGTTCCAAGTACGTCGAGAATGTGGAAAGATATTCTCTAAAACATCAACTAAACAAATGAAAACTTTCTCTCCATCCAGCTACTGAAGAAAAACTGTTATTTTGTTTGATCCTCTTACGTTTCTTGTTCGTTAACACGTGTTTCGTGACTTTAAAGTTTTCATTTTGTTGGTTTCTTTGGGCGACATTTTTGGGAGTTTTGACTGTTGACGGTCTGCTTGAGACTTTTCTGCTAAGTCTGGATTTACTTTTGCTGTTGGTGCCATTTCTATCGTTTCACTTGTGGTGAGTTTACATAAAGTCTGCTTCCTTGGAACTACACTTCTACCTTGAGAAAGGGATGGCATTGGTTTGTGGTCAGATTAGGAAAGTTGTTCTGTTCTTAAGGGACTATTGTTTATGTGCTGGTAGCGACTACTTTTCCGAGAAAAGGCCATAACATTGACCATCGATAACTTGCTGGACTTGGAAAAAGTTAGCGATCTTTCACTGGATCTCTCACTCGACCGAGACCTTGGAGAAATGGATCCTTCCATAGAATAGTTTATACTAAAAGCTCGTGAAGGCACAAAAACGATTTCCTTGCCTTCTATACTTGAAAAACTGGGTGTTGATCGGAATACATTAGAACAGTTTAACATGTCCTTTGTCTCAGCCACATTTGAAGTCATGTTCTTGATCCTACTTGAATATTCGCCATTGCTTACTTTCTTTATTTCATTAAAGACTCTTTTGAGTTTTCTTTGGCTTTCAGGAAGGTTTCTACGATTGGTTCGTGAACTAATTCTGTTTCCTTGTTCTCCAAAAGACTCAGATGTCGATTCTGAGAAAGGAGCACTTCGAACTCCACTAGGAATCGATCTTTCAGTAAGAATTTGTTTGGCCACACTACCTTTCTTTGCTTCACGGCTAACGTTATACTGTTCCACAGATTTTTTTTAGTCTTTGATCAGGTTCCAATTGCGACTCTTCATTTCTAGTATCATCCTTAGGATTTTTATTTACAATGAATGACTCTTGTGTTGATTCCTTTGGAGCTATAGTTTCTGGCACGGTTTTAAAAAACTTCTGGTTCTTCCAATAAATCCTTGGCGAACCACATGCTCTTTTTGAAAAGGAAGATTGGTTATGAAGCCTCGTTAACATATTCGTATGGCGAATCAGCCCTTTTCTGCAAAAAATCTTCAACTAATGTCTTAGTAAGTCTTCTTTGGTCCTCCTCGGACAATGTGTATTGATTTTTGTTATTTAGTTCGTTGACAATCTGTTGAACTTGTATTAAATAAGAATAGGGAAGGCTGTTATTTGTCTCTGCTGATAAAGATTTGATGTGCTGATACGTTGTCACAGGAGAAGGTTTAACATTAGGTGGGCACACTTTGTCCTTAAAGCTTTCTGAAGTAGGTCTATTGAGTAGGTCTCGATCTTCAAAAGAAAGTCGACTTCTTCGTCATCGGAGACTACCAGTAGGAGTAATATCAGGAGACTCTTCATTGTAAACACTGGTTATAGAACCAATGTGCCGACGGATCGCCTTCGGAGAACTAACGTCGTCCACCTCTTAAGGCAAGAGGCAGTTAAAGCGGCTAAGGTCAAACGACGTATCTAAATTCGCTTTCTTTACTTTATGTACTTTAAATTTCTTGTTGCACAGCCAATGATGAGGGAAGCTACTCCAGATGTCACCAAGAAAAACGTCCATGACGTCACTCTCACTTCCAGACATGGAGCTCGGACACAAGTCATATGCTGAAAAAATAAACAAACAAAAATATTTAAAATATAACTAGATTGAAAAGGCCAGGGGTGATTGCAAAATGTAGATATTTTCGAAGACGTTTGTAAATTAAGACAAGGTTCTCAAGAATATATCGGAATGTTTGGTTCATTAAATATTACACGTGTTTTAGCAATGGTAATATCCTTATCAGAGTGTATGACAAGGGTAGTGACGATGGTAATATCCTTATTAGATTGTATGACAATGGTCGTAGCGATGGTAATATCCTTAACTGAGTGTATTAAAGAGTTGTAACGATGGTAATATCCTTAACAGAGTGTATTAAAGAGTTGTAACGATGGTAATATCCTTAACAGAGTATATGACAAGGGTAGTGACGATGGTAATATCCTTAACAGAGTATATGACAAGGGTAGTGACAATGGTAATATCCTTATCAAAGCATATTAACGATGGTAATATCCTTAACAGAGTATATTAAAGGTTTGTAACGATGGTAGTATCCTTATCAGATTATATTTTGCAAATGAAAGAACTTACAAACACAAAGAGACAAGCTTCTAGCCTGGTGAGTTCTGGATTGAGCGAATCGCATCGCCGGCAATGGATTTGTCAGATATAGTGTAGTTGAAATACTGTTGTTATACATTCTTCTAATTCTTGAAAATCACTAAACGACCAGAATGTAGCGTTTCAAATGTAATAGGCCTAATACTAATGTCTTATGACAAATGTAACTGTAATCATTCTTCATAAGCTTCTAGCGTTGCGATTCCCATGTATGTAGTACTTTACCTCCAGAACTAAGCCTCTTAAAGGATAGCTGTTCTTCTCTTTGTCTACGTCTAACGTCCGCGTTCTTCTGTTGTTGTCGTCGACGTTCATTGTCCTAACGTGAAAGAAAAGTAAAAGTGGAGTAGTACAAAGATAAGTGGAATAGACAAATATGTTTTCTAAAATTATTATAAGTATATTCATTGATCTTTTGTAACTGGGGTGTATTCAAACTCTGTCTACATAATGTCTACAGGCCCTCAGTAACTGGTGTCGTCAAACTTTGTATACATACTGTCAACTAGGAGTTCCATCAGTAATCCAAGGGCAAATCGAAAGAATGAGACTATGGTGTTACCGATTGGAAGAGGAATACCCCAAAACCAGTTTAACTGAGTGAAAAGTGGTAAGTAGAATAATAAATGGGGTTTAACATTTATTTTTTATATTTCAAACAACTTTTCCGTTGAATAGATTACAAGAATAACTTAGTACCAAACATCTGCATATTCTTGAAATTTCTATATAAGTATAGGTTCACTTTGGTGAGGAAAATAAATCACAAACGCCATACATATCATAATAAACATATACCTACACGCCTCCAGTAACTGATGTGACAAGCTGTTTCAGTATATAACATATATATAACTCCAATAACTGGTGTAAGAAACACTGATAGTATCATTATTGTACACCCACACCCACATACATGTATATATATATAATAACTCTGTCTATATATTGATTACATATATATAAAACTACAACAACTTATGTAAGAAACTCTTTCTTAATTTGTGCTCTTCATAATGTATTAACATAAACTGATAGTTTCTTTACTTGCTTCATACGCTGCCCTAACTTCTGATAAAAATTCTGGAAAACTTTAAAACATTCTTCCAGTTTAAACGTTGTTTTGTCTACACACAGAAACTCGGAGAGATCCATACGGATCGTTTCTAGACTATCGGTTTCCATGGCAGCTTCAACCACACTCTCTTCAGCTACCTACAAAATGTACCGATACTCTTAATTAAAGTGTCCTCAAAAACTTTCAACTAGGATAGCACAGGTCAAACTACAAAATAATCAAAAATTATCAGGCGCGAACAATGTTTCTGTGTTGGGAGGCTGAGGTATGAATAATGTTTTTGTGTTGGTAGGAGCAAGTTTGAACAATGTTTCTGTGTTGGTAGAACCAAGTGCGAACAAGGTTTCTGTATTTAGAGTATCGGATCTGAACAATGCTTATGTATTGGTGTAATCGGGTCTGAACAACGTTTCTGTGTTGGTAGAAGTAGGTGTGAACAACGTTTCTGTGTTGATAGTATCGGGGCTGAACAATGTTTCTGTGTTGAGAGGATCTAGGAATTCAGCAGCCAGTGTAGCAACCCAGTAGCCAGTCTAGAAACGAACTAACAAATCTAGAAACTCAGTAACCAGTCTAGCAACTCAGTGGCCAGAATAGAAACTAACTAACCAGTGTAGAAACTCAGTAGCCAGTCTAGGAACCCAGTAGCCAGTCTAGAATCTAACAAACCAGTCTAGGAACTTACTAGCCAGTCAAGAAACTAAGCAGTCTAGCAACTCAGTAGCCAGTATATAAATTAACTAACAAGTCTAGAACCTTCGTCTAGTAACTAACTAACTAGTCTAAAAACTTACTAGCCACGTTAGAAAATAACTAACTAGTCTAGGAACTTACTACCCAGCCTAGAAACTAACTAACCAGTCTAGGAACTTAGTAGCTACTCTAGAAACTACCTAAAGCTTCTAGAAACTAACTAAACAGTCTAGGATCTTACTAGGCATTTTAGAAACTAACTAACCAGTCTAGGATCTTACTAGCCACTTTAGAAACTAATTAACCAGTCTATGAACTTACTAGCCAGTCTAGAAACTAACAAACCAGTCTAAAAACTCAGTGGCCAGTACAGAAACTAACTAACAAGTCTAGGAACTCTGTGTAGAAACTAACTAACCAGTTTAGGAACTTACTAGCCAGTCAAGAAACTAAGCAGTCTAGCAACTAACTTAGCAGTCTAGCAACTCAGTAGCCAGTCTAGGAATTAACTATCGAGTCTAGAAACTCAGTAGCCAGTATATAAATTAACTAACAAGTCTAGGACCTCCGTCTAATAACTAACTAACTAGTCTAAAAACTTACTAGCCAGAAAATCAATAACCATTCTAGAAACTATCTAACCAGTCTACGAACTCAGTAGCCAGTCTAGAAACTAACAAACAAGTCTAGGAATTCAACAACCAGTCTAGAAAATAACTAATTAGTCCAGAAGTCAGTAGCCAGTCTAGAAACGTACTAATCAGTCAAGGAACCAAGTAGCCAATCTAAAAACGTACTAACACTAGCTACTATCCAAGCTGAATGAATTGTAAGGTAATACAAGCAACTATCCCATCTGATTGAATTGTAAGGTAATA
This sequence comes from Limulus polyphemus, assembly GCF_000517525.1. Classification (NCBI taxonomy): domain Eukaryota; kingdom Metazoa; phylum Arthropoda; class Merostomata; order Xiphosura; family Limulidae; genus Limulus; species Limulus polyphemus. The sequence continues at coordinate 178,934 of NW_013668050.1, read as the reverse complement.
CTAGCTACTATCCAAGATGAATGAATTGTCAGGTAACACTAGCTACTATCCAAGCTGAATGAATTGTAAGGTTACACTAGCTACTATCCAAGCTGAATGAATTGTAAGTTAACACTAGGTAATATCCAAGCTGAATGAATTGTAAGGTAACACTAGCTACTATCCAAGCTGAATGAATTGTAA
>NW_013668050.1:173331-177804 GCF_000517525.1 Limulus polyphemus | reverse complement strand
GAAAGTGGCCGAACACAAACTCATCCAAGATGTCTCGACACGATGGAACTCCACGTACTTCATGCTGGAGCTCCTTCTGGAACAGAGGTGGACGGTTACATCTGTGCTTTTAGACCCCGGTATCACCCAATAGTTTGAACGAGATCTACATCTCACAACTGCCCATTGGAGGACAGCGGAGGACATCGTCTCGGTGCTGAAACCTATGATCACTCTCACCGAGCTGCTCTCGCAGGATGTAAATGCATCTCTGTCTGCCATGCTGCCCATGCTAATAAATATGAAGAGACACCACTTGTTGCAGCGCGATAAAGACAGCACAACCGCGAAATCACTGAAGAGAAAACTAACCGAAGAAATTGACAAGAGATGGGAGCTCACAGGGAGTTTCGAGACCAGCATATATATATATCCAAGCTACTGTCCTAAACCCACGTTTTAAGAGTTTGTCATTCCTCGATGCAGAGAAACGGGACGAGGCATACTTGACGGTGTGGGATCTGGCTGAGAGTTTATCTCCAGCGAAAGCTGCTCAAAGAGAGGATCGTGACGGCAGTACAAAGGAAAGTGAGCCCGCACCAAAGAAGAAACGGGAAAAGCAGCAGGAGATATCCATGCTGATGGCTACTGATGAAGAGCAGCAGACAGAAGGAAAGGACAATGAAATTAAGATATACTTGGAGGACCGAACAAAAGTTGATTCGGGACCACTGACATGGTGGGAAAAAATGAGGAACGATATCCTAAGCTTGCCAGAGCAGCTAAGCGTGTGCACTCCATCCCTTCCACGTCCACGCCATCGGAGTGCATCTTCTCGAAGGCCGGCTTCATTGTGAGCAAGACATGGAGCTCACTTCTCCCCGACAACGTGGACAAACTCGTGTTCCTTTCTCATAGAATGAGAAGACTGAGATCGGAGAAAAAAACAGTGTAAGTGAGTCAGGTAGTAGCCTAGCCTAATATAATAAACACACCTTTGTTCAGTTTGTTGCTAATATAGGTTATAGGCTAATTAATAATTCGTTTGGCCTGTTGTGAAAAACGAAATGTGTGTTAATGTTACATTTTTGTTTACATTCTGACCTCAGAAAAAACTGAAAGTTTTCATTCCATGTTGAGGCTACTTCTCCGTAGGCCTGTTTATTTTTGCACTGATATTTCTCTTTTAAGTGTTTCAGTTTGCTGTATATTTATTTATTCGTTTGTTTATATAATTTATATTTATTTACATTTTAAAAAGAAACGAAAATATTTTGTTGCGTCATCGAGATCATGTGATTCTCACGCTCTCTACTATCTAGAATTATCCTGTACTTTGGCGAATGTTCTAGTTCTTACTAGATATAGGGTAGGCGGGTATATAAAAGAGGGGAATATAACGTGTCTGAGTAGATAGTGAGTAATTGAACTGCAGTCACACGGTATTGTTGAAGTTAACGTTCGTTCGTTACAGTGTTTTTTTTAGCGCGAGTATTGAGATTAAGTGTATCACAGAGTTATATTCGGAAAGAATAAACCAGTTTTATTAAGTAAAGACTTGTGTCGTTAAAGTTTCGTTGGAACGAAGTTACGGAAAAATCAATTAACAAACGGAGACGTAACAATTTGTTCAATTTAGTTTTTAACAAAAGGCTGTTTTTTTATTTATCATTTGTTTTATAAGTTATTGTGTTGGTGTTAAAAGTTCATAAGTTGTGTGATGTTATACTGTGTTGAAATAAATTAACAAAATGTTCAGTCTCCTTGCTAGTTGTTCCGACACATTCAGAATCATTACCGCTTTTGCCGTTAGCATTGTCATTAACAGGCGGCTCGCTTCGTACGTGCGCTTGTAAAATTTATATTTTAAAGGCTCATTATTACGGTTTTGTATTTCTCTGTAATGTAGCACAATGTTACATATAATATTCTTTCTTAGCCCTGGAACTCAAACCATTTTCTAATGCCCCAAAAATATATATTTAAATAATCATTTAATATCATAAACGTGCGACGACTAGTCGACTAACAGATTGAACTAACGACTATTAGTCGACTAGGAAAATCGGGGGCAGCCCTATATATATTGTTACGTCTCTGGTCGTTGGTTAATTTTCCGTAGAAATTTTTTCCAAGAAACTTCAGCGACACAAGTCCTTTCTTAATTAAAACTAGTTTATTATTTCTCAATTCAACTTTACAATACACAGAATTTCCACAGTCTCTTTAACTCAAAAAACGCTATAATTCACAACGAACGATTCTACCGCGCTTGACTCAATTGTCGTCTCTATCTCTTCAATCTGCAATTCTATCTATATATATATATATATTCATTGTCTGGCGCACTTATAAACAAGAACAGAGGGCGCCTAGCAAATACTGGATTATTCGTGATGTTCCCTGATCTTTCTAGAACCCATTATGTGTTACCAGTATCACGTGACTTCCGCTGACGTAACAATATATATATACATATATAGCCTTAATTGCTATTGTTAACGATATGTTAGTAAAAATAATATATATATTGTTGTTATAAAAACAATCATATTTTCTTTCGTTATTTTTGCACCTTATTACAATGTGTTTATGATATACTAGCCATGGGTAAATTTGGGGGGGGGGGGGGCTTTGGGCCTCCTTACCTACGCCCTTAATGTTGTATCGTATATATACAGGCTTATCGTGTTAAACTAGGAATGTATACTTTGGTACTATCCTCTGCATAATTACCTCAAACGTAGTTATTTTCGCACCGTAAGCCTAACCTAAATAAATTATTGACAATGGCGTAATCAGTTCCAGGTCCGACGCATACACACCACAGTCGATAATTCTTCTCCCGTCACTGAGATACTCTTCCTCATTGATCAACAAAGTACACTTTTTTATAACATATGACAAAAATGTACCCACCTAAAACTTTGGAAAGCAAGAGCTGAAGCCATACACATGTTAGACCAATTTAGTTCCTCGACACTAGTGCCCCCGCACGGTCAGTGAACGAATGCAATAGTACTCAAAGACCTCAATGAATGTTGGCTATGTTCTTTTTAGTTTCGAGAGAACCTTATAATGGAAGATCATTAATGCACTATCAATAAAAGCCACACCTACCTATATTTTAGGCTTGTTTCTGTCTGTTTCAACAACTGCTTAAATCCGGCAATTAATATAAAATAATTATTTCAGTTATCTCTGTAAACCGTTTTCAGTTCATAATGAAATATCTAGTAGCAACGAAAACGTGAATTTTAAAAACAACATTTGTTTGAAATTGGAATTGTTACGTATCTGCTTGTTTGTTTGTTTCAGGTAGAAATTCTTTCCGAGGATCTTTAGTGATACAAGTCTTTTCTTGATTAACCCAATTTATTCTTCCTCGATACAAACTTTTAGTACACAGTAGTTCCACAATCAGTACGTTTCTCGTCACTTTAAACTTAACAACTTTTATAATACACGCTATAGATCAGTGTCCCAGTGTCCATTTGTACTTTTCTACCATCTCATCAGACTGTGGATGAAGTGGCATTGTCCTGGTCTTTCGTATGCCAAACAACTTGCAGCATTCATGGAAAACAGCTGATTCAAAGTTATGGCCTTGATCTGAATGCAGTTTGTATGGCATACCAAATCTGAAGACGAAATCACTAATAGCCGAAGCTACTGTTGTAGCTTCCTGATTTGGCATTGCATATGTCTCAGGCCAGTTGGTGAAATAATCCATCACCACACAAATGTACCTGTTTCCAGCACGAATTTGGGGCAAAGGACCAGCAATGTCAATGGCTACTCTTTCCAGTGGTGCACCAACTTGATATAACTTCATTGGAGCACGTCCCTTATGCTTGGGTCCCCTTTTAGCACAATATGTACTGCATATCCTGCACCATTCTTCCACATCTTGCCTCATACTTATCCATTAAAATCTCTGCCGTAGGTGACTCAATGTCTTCTTAATTCTAAGATGTCCTCCTGTTAAACTATCATGGGATGGATGCATCAAAACTTCCTGTAACTTTCTCGGTATAACTGTTTCCCAGGTCGTCACTTTCCCATCTCCGGACAAGAATACCATCTTCAAGCTTCAACTGGTCACATTGTGCCCAATAGTTCTTTGTCACTGGGCTTAAGCTAGACACCTCCTCCCAAGCAGGGCGCGAAACACTTGCTTGTAGAAAATCAATTATTGGCTTCAATTCTTGGTCTTTCTCCTGTTCTGCTTTAATATTTATACTTGGTTCCACATCACCATCACCAACTCCTTCAGTCACTTTGACTTCAGCTTGATGGCACCTGGTCGGTTCAACCTCTCTTTTGCTGTCATTTTTGCAGGGTCTTCGGCTCAGTCCATTGGCATTTCCATGAGATTATCCTTCTCTGTATTCAATATCATAATTATACTGGTCTAACTTTCCGATCAAATATGCATCACAATCTAGGATGTACGGCAGTGAGGGATTTGGAAGCTTTAAAAGTGGAGCTGAG
>NW_013668050.1:171528-172364 GCF_000517525.1 Limulus polyphemus | reverse complement strand
ACCCCAAATTATCTTCTCTGACATAAGGGGTATTGTAGTTGACATAAGTGCTGTTACATGCAAATCAACAGATACAGCAACACTTACCGGAATTTGGCGTTTGTTGTTCCCAAACGTAATTTTATCAAAGTTAACTACACACTTCCTCGGTAGTAAGTAGTCCAACCCTAATATGCATTGGTCTTCAATGTCAGCCAAGTATACTTTGTGTCTGTCCTTTATGCCCATGAGCTCAATAGTTACCCACACTGGTCTCCACAACCTTGTACACCACAGAGCTTCTGTATGGCTTCTGGTACTCCTTTGTGATCTAGCACCTTGATACTCACAAGGGTTTGCTGAGATGCAGAATCTATGACAAAGTTGTACTTTTGGCCATTTAGCTTTTTTGTCACATAGACACTATGTATGCTTGACATTTTACACCTAGCTGGTGGGACTTTCATGATGGGGTTGGTGGGTGTCCCTCAACACCAACCACTACTGGTTTACCAAAGCCGACTTATCGGTAGTATTCTTCTTACACTGGCTCTTCATATGTGTTTTGCTCTCCACAGTTCAACAACCTTTCTGGGTAGCAGCCTTTCCTGCTGTAGCATCTTTCCTGTGTTGAAGTTGCCGGCATTGAGCTCTCTTGTGCCAAGGTTTGTTACAATGCCAGAAAAGTCCCTCAAACTTCTCTGAAAGCTGTCCTTTTCTGACCTTGAATCCTGATGACTGTACCAACCTTGGTACCTCTATGCTGGACTTAATGTAGGATTCGAATTCACGAGCTCTGACCATTGCATCCTGCATAATAAAAAGGTGTGCTTGCTTTACTTGTATCTTCAGTTGTG
>NW_013668050.1:168875-170829 GCF_000517525.1 Limulus polyphemus | reverse complement strand
GTGGTGCATTTGGGTAGGCATTGCGTGCCATACTTTCCAAATCCTGTGCCAGCTCTTGCAGGCTCTCCCCTTTAGCACGGACTCTAGCCATGTAGACTTTGGACCGATTTTGAGTTCCATACCTGATTTCTAGAGCAGCTACGAGTGCTCTATAGTTGTGCCTGTCGTATGCTGACAACTGTCCAAGTATTTCCAGTGGTTGTCCCTTCAGGCTCGTTTCCAGATATACTGCTTTCTGCTCCTCTGTCCATCCATTCATTTCTGCCAGGAGCTCAAATTGTGCTCTATATTCTTCCCATAGTGCCTTCCCATCGAATTCCTGTGTCTTCCTTCGTACTGGATCACTACTATTACTGACATTCATATCTGGGATGTGACTTCTAACGGGACTGAATATGTCTGCATTAGGGTTTAGCTGCGGTGTTTGGAAGGGGCTTGAAGTTGTCTGGGGCTGATTAGGTACATGGCTAATATATCCTCCTTGTGTAAGATACAGTAAATCGTCCTCTAATGTATTTAATTCACCTTGAAATTCTCTAATCTTTTCCATTTGTACTTCTTACTGATGTTATACTCTCTCTCCTTGTTCTTCTCTCCACTGTTGCTAAATTTCCTGTGGTTCCTGCTGACTTTCCCACAACTGTTGTAGACTTCCTTCTTGTGCTGGTTTTCTTGCCACTGCTGTAGTCTCTCTTCTTGTTTATTTTCATTCTCTTCCAACCACTGCTGTAGCCTCTCTTCTTGTTTCTTTTCTTTCTCCTCCAACCACTGCTGTAGTCTCTCTTTGTATTTGTTTTCTCGTTCTCTTGTTTCTTTTCTTTTTTCTCCAATAACTGCTGTAATCTCTCTTCTTGTTTCTTTTCTTTTTCATCCAACAACTGCTGTAATCTCTCTTCTTGTTTCTTTTCTCGTTCTTCTTGTTTCTTTTGCTGTTCTTGTATTGCTACCATCAAATCTGCTAAGTTGTAGTTTCATGTGTCACTTCTGGTTTCCATCTTCTTTTTTTTCCCCTTTTCCGTCCCACTCTCCGACACCAATTTGTTGTGTATCTACTTGTTTGTTCGTTTCCGGTAGAAATTCTTTCCGAGGATCTTCAGCGATACAAGTCCTTTCTTGATTAAACCAGTTTATTCTTCCTCGATACAAACTTTTAGTACACAGAAAGTTCCAGAGCATTATGTTTCTCGTCACTTTAAACTTAACAACTTTTATAATACATGCTGTAAATCACAGCGATTCACAATATCGATAAGCTCTCGACCAGTGCAAGACACACACTTTACGGCTCACTAACTCGAAACTAACAGAATCATAGATTACATAGAACTCAAAGTAACTACTGCTCTCTCTGCATTTATATATCACGTCCCGTTGGCTTTCTTACTTATACTCTGAGTGGTAATTTTGGTTACATCCTTTCAACCTAAACGTGTTTGAGGACAACCAGGGGTGTTCAGAAGCTTTTTTCTGCTTCTCTTCAACCCCGCTGCTTGGTGAGGGATGTACATATTCGTGAGTATTATAGTTTGTCCTGGATTTGGTTTGACCGGGTCTGGACCATACATTAAGCTTAGAAACTCGGACAGCGGCGCCTTCGAGGATGCGTCGGGTGGGATAAAGCACTAGGGCTAAACATTTTGGGTGGGGGAGGAGGCCGTCTGTCGGTCCTTTTCAGGGCTAGGAGGACCGTGGTCCAATTCTCAGAATTTTGCTGTGGAGGGAAATAGGAGTACCCCAAGAAAACCCACTTTCACTGGTCAGGCGCCGAATAATTTACCTGACCAGTGCCTAAAGCTGAAAAAGAAATTTGTTTCAGTTACTTGGTGACTGTTTTATGTGTTTTCTAGGCTGTTTATGTAATTGAATGGCGATTTGTATGTGTTCCAAGTTTCTGGTGTTAGAGCTAATTGTTTGAATTGTTTGGTCTGTGTGTTCCTATTTTTGGCTATTCTAT
>NW_013668050.1:163520-168027 GCF_000517525.1 Limulus polyphemus | reverse complement strand
GAATGGCGATTTGTATGTGTTCCAAGTTTCTGGTGTTAGAGCTAATTGTTTGAATTGTTTGGTCTGTGTGTTCCTATTTTTGGCTATTCTATAAAATTTCGTGACAAGTTGTGTAAAGCGATCTTTGATTGTTGGTAACTTGGTAATGCTGTGTAGGTATTCTTGAGATGTGTAGTTCGGCAGTCTGTGTGCAATTTTAATTGCTCTGTTTTGTGAAATTTTGTAGTTTCTTGTATTGGTTATCTGACATGTTACATGTTACTGCACTTCCGTATTCCATGAGTGGCCTGATAAATGCTCGGTATATTGTTATAATTGATTTAGGTGAACATCCTTTGTTTGTTGCGGCTATTTTGTTTAGGTATTTTACTCTGACATTAACTCTTTTTGTAATGTCCTTGAAATGCGTGTGCCATGTTAAATTTGAAGTGAAGTTTATTCCTAGAAATTTAACTTTATTCGTGAAGGTGATGTTAACGTCATTAAGTTTTAACTTGAGATTATTGAATTTTTTCCTTGATTTGTTTATTTTTTTGGGAAATGCAATGGCTTGTGTCTTTGTTGGGTTCAATGATACGCCCACGAGTTGCACCACTTGGAGACAGAGTCCAATGCGCATTGGACTCTGTTCGAGGCTGTACCAGGGTTGCTCGAAGTGCTCCAAATGGCGATGTCGTCCACGTATTGTGATGTTGATGTGTATGTTTGTTCAGGGAATGGGATGTCGTTAACAAATATGTTGTAAAGTGTTGGACTGAGTACCGAACCCTGTGGGACTCCTGCAGAGAATCCGAAACTAGTCGAAAATGAATCCTGACAGTTCGATGATTTAGGAAACTTGAGATCCATCTTAGTAATGTTATAGGTACTTTTAGTGAGTGTAGTTTGTATCTTAGTCCATCGTGCCATACTGAATCGAAGGCTTTTTGAACGTCTAGGAATGTGGCTATTGTTGTTTGTTTTCTGTTGTATCTGCTGTAGATTGATTCTGTTAATCTTACTAGATGATCAGTTGTCTGTCTATGTTTTGTGCCAGAATTCTGATTTTCGTTAATTAAGTTATTTGCTTCAAGGAAACAGTTAAGTCTTTTTGTTATTATTTTTCCAAGAGTTTACCTAACGTGTTCAATAAGCTAATTGGTCTGAAGTTTTTGAGATCAGATAGGTCATTGTCTTTTTTAGGGATGACTCTAATAATTGCATGTTTCCATGCTTTAGGGTAATAGCCAGCTTGTAGTGAGATGTTGTAGATGTCTGCGAGGTGTTAGCCAGCTTGTAGTGAGATGTTGCAGATGTCTGCGAGGTGTTTGATTACGGTGGTGTCGTTTAGGTTCTTTAGGATTGTGTTGCTGATTTGGTCATCTCCAGGGGCTTTCCTTTAGACGGACTTGAGTGTCTGTTTGATTTATGTTACTGATATGGGTCTTGAGTAGAAGTCTTTGGTTGTTTTGTGTTCTGTTTTATCTAATTGTACTGGAAAAGTGGGGTTAAATGGTTCCTTGTTGTTGCTAATGTAGTTCTTGATTTTCGTGAAGTTGTCTCTACTGAATGTGTCTAGATCAGGGGTGATAAACATGTCTTTGTAGTATTGTGCGAATAGTTCTGTTTGTTCGGTGTCTTAAGTGACTGCGATGTTCTTGTAGTGTATCGTGTTTGTGCTGCTTGAGTCTTGGGTTTTCGTTATGTTTTAAACTTCCTCCAGAAAGTGCTTGGATCATTATAGTTTTGGTCGATACTTTTACTGTATTGGCTCCAATTGTTTCGTTGTTGTTCGCGGATTAATTTCTTGATGTTATTATTTACTTTGTTGATGTGGCGTTTAGTTAGTTTGTCTCGCGTACGTATAAATGTCCTTCTTAGTTTCCAATGTTCGGAGATTAATTTTAAAAATTCTGGTGTTAATTTCCAGTGACTAGGAATTGTGTTTCTAACTTTGGAGGGTATGATACTTTCCATTGATTTTTTAATGGTTGTTGTTAATGTGTTGACGTAGTTGTCAATATCTGTTTCTGATGTGATATTCGTCTCGATATTTGAAATATTGTTACATATTAGGTTATTAAATCTGACCCAGTCTGTTGTTGAATATTCGTAAATGATGGATTTAAGACTTGGGGTGTTTCTATTACGTGAGTATAGTGTAAAACGTATAGGATCATGGTCACTACCTATGTCAGGGAGTACTTTAAAGTTGCTGGTGTGACCTACGAGTGTGTTGGGAACAGTCGCTAAATCGAGAATGTCTTGTGATCCTGTGTGGTGAGTGTATGTCATGGTTGTGTCGTTGATAGTTGTTAGGTCTCAAGTAACGTTGAAGTAGCCAAGAAGAAGATCAACATCACAAGAGAACATCGACTTCTATGACCTAGTGACAGCCATGGTAGCAGCCTTAGCAGACGTAGTATCAGACTTTTTCGGGAAGCAGAAAGACTAGGAAGCAATAATTGACAAGGTTTACTCTGCAGCCACAGCGTACTTTGACTTCACGATAGAAAACCCTTATAGCAGCCTCATCGCCCTCGGAAGAATCATCGAAAGGCGAAGGAACTACGGAGCTCAACAGGAAAACATCAGAATAGGAAAGATATCCAGGACCGTCAATGAAGGAAGGTAAGCACATTTCACTTCTTATAACTAACTTTAACTACACATAATGACACTAAACATACTACACATCAACATACAAGGTGGTCTAGCACACAAAAAATACGAACTAAATGAATTGATTAAAAAACACAACATTAATGTAATTAGTATACAAGAAACACTACTGAAGGAAGGCTCACGTTTTAACATACCAGGATTTAAATCAATACATAGATATAAAACAACTGGTACACGAGGGACAAGCTTATTATACAAAACAGAACTGCATGTAACAATACCACAAATACACATAAAATCCCAAAACGAAATTATTTTATGTAATATCCACACTAACAGGACACTAGCAACAACCCTAGTAAATATATTCGTTTCACCTAAAGACAAACCAGACACTCAAACATTAAACTCGATTTAATCACAGTTTCCGAAAACAATAATAATAGGTGACTTAAACAGCAAACACGTAGATTTTAATTGCAGAAAGACCAACAGGAACGGAGCAATTCTAAATAATTTTATAATCTATAACCTTGGTGTTCTCCTGAGTATTCTTAGTTCTTGATTCTCCTTGCTGCTTTGGTTGGTCTCTCTTTGTGTTTGATTCCTTTCGTTGCTGGTCCGGCCTAGTTGTTCGGTACTTAATATCTGCAACTTGAAGATATTTCTGGCAGCCTCGGTATGCAGTGGCATGGGGCCGTCCGCAGTTAGCACAGGTGGCCTTCTCTCGTGGTGTCTTGCACTCCGCTAGTTTGTGATGTCCTGCGCATCATACGCAGCGAGTGGTTGCTTTGCAATCACTCGCCACGTGACCGAAACTCTGGCAGTTAAAACACTGTATCACCTTGGGTGCTCCATCTCGAGCTGCTTCTACTCTGTGGTGTGAGTAAAACAGGTATACCCCTTTCTGTAACAGCTCCTCTGCTACTTTTTGCTCTGTTAGTGCTATCTTCACTATTGGCGTCTGTTGTCCTGTTCTCCTGGAATTTATCCTCTCGATCTTAGTAGGCTCGATGCTTTGCTCTTGTAGTTCCTCCTTGATTTCTTCTGTTGTTATATCTACTGGGACATTCTTGATTACGAGATAGTTTAATGGCAGGCGCTCTCCAGCTATGTTCACAATTATCTTTGAAGTGTTGAAAGCGCTCGAAGGCCATGGTTTCAGCAGTCTGGCATAGTCTGCTGGACTTGAACACTTGATGAGTACATCACCTCTTGGTAGTCTTCGAACCTGGTTGAATGATGATTTCTTGAATATTTTCCTTAGTTCCTTTGCGATTTTTGGTATCCTTAAGTTTTTTGGAATTCCCCCGACGATTATGGCTGGTGGATCTCTTGGTTTGTTGGTTCTTACTTCGTCTTCGATTGTTCCTTTGGTCTTGGTTTCTTTTGTTGCTTCTTGTCTTGTAACTTGTTCTGTGTTCTTCTTTGGTGTTTTCTCTTGCGTGGATTCTTCATCAGATGACATTGAAAAGTCCGATAATTCCTGTTTGCTGACAATGCAATGTTCCAGGGCTTCTTGTAGTAGTTTTACTTGATGCAACTCAGATGTGGGGTCCACGAACTCTGTATTATTCGTCCTTCGGGTCTTCATTCTTTTTCCTTGTCTAAACTTATTTCATTATTTTCTAATTCTATGGCTTAAATGTTAGTTACTGCATTTATTAGATGTTTAAATGTTACTTTTATTTACTAACTTTAGGAAGATATTTCTTACACTAGCTTAAATAATCTGTTTGTAAAACAATTTTTTGTTATTATTAATGTTGGCCTAACTTTAGTGTACTATTTAATCTTATAGTTTAGATAAATTATAATATTACAGGGTAACTTTATGAGCTTAGTTTGGAAAGCTTATTCTTCAATTAACCACTAACACTGATTTCTAATATTTAGCTGTTTC
>NW_013668050.1:161106-162520 GCF_000517525.1 Limulus polyphemus | reverse complement strand
ACTGATTTCTAATATTTAGCTGTTTCAAAATTATTTCTAAGTATTATTGAGTTTTATGGCTTACCTATAAAGCTGATCACAAAACTTAAACTATTTAAATTTTAAATTTTAACCTTCTAGCCTAAACGTATTCCTATATCTATTTTCAGAAAGTTAAGAACGTTTTACTTGGTATAGTAACTTGGTAGTCTCGAGAAAGACTTTTTGGTAGCAAGTTTTAACAAGTTAAACCTACTTGACCGTGGCTTCCTTACTTGATCTTCCTTATCCTGGTCCCAAGTACGTGGATGGAGAGAATACGTCCCGTTGGCTTTCCTCTGCCAGGCTTATATACTAACTAAGAGGGCATCTCCAAAGCACTCGGACTTCCCCGATTATTCGAGAAATTCATCTCGTGCGCCACCAACGCCAATCCGCTGTCGTAACAATATCTAAGTGGTGTTACCACCGTAAGAAACATGCGTGAAAAGCGACACGAAACGTTCGCTTTAGTAGGACTATACTTAGTCACTCACAAATCAGCTGACTCAAGCCTTATCGTGCAGGTAAAACAATAAATAAGTATGGAGTTAGCTCAACCCTGAGAAATAGAAGCCGTGTATAAATACAAGAGACGGCAGGGTAATGAAGGCCAACCAGACACTCAAACACATCGCCCAGAACTTGTTACACAAAACAAGAATAATCGCACATGGGTGGTTAAGTCAAGCTTTTTTGTTGTTTAGAGGTTATAACTATGTACGAGTATCGGTTCTCTTTATTTCGGAAAAGGCAACTTAAATTATTAACTTACTTCTTTTATCTTTCTGTAATTCTTCTTTAGCATGAAAGTTCGCTGTTGCAAAACAAATACTGTCGGGAATTAATTAATGTATTATTTATTCTTATATCATCTCCATTAAACAAACGCTTAGCATAATCAATAGCAGGCTAAATTTTAAAGTGTGAATTTATTACGTAATCAATGACAGGCTAAATTTTTGCACTGTAAAGTAATTACATTCTCTGTCCTATACAATAAGTATATTTTTCATATATAATAACCGTGTCTTTCATGCACACTAATCGTGTTTGTCCTATACACTAACAATGTTTGTTCTATACACTAACTGTATATGTCCTTTACACTAATTGTTTCTCCCCTGTACAGTAAGCTTATTTGTTTTCTACACTAACTGTATCTGCTCTATACACTAATGCTATTTGTTTGATACACTAACTGTTTCTACTCTATACACTAACGCTATTTGTTTGATACACTAACTGTTTCTGTCCTATACACTAATAGTGTTTCTTTTATACAATAACTGTACCTGTCATATACACTAACAGTGTTTGCTTTATACATAGTTTGCACTTCGTTACATACACTATGTAACAAATTTGTTAATATACACTGAGTGGTCACAAGTAA